>NC_090737.1:146541108-146563608 GCF_036898095.1 Palaemon carinicauda | reverse complement strand
GTATCTATTCAGCCAATATGTAATTCCTCTCCAACGTGCATAGTGCTTTCTCTTAAATGTGAATTGTGTATGTCCAAACATTGGAATTTCTGTGGTTTAAGATAAGAGAAGTGTCGTCTATATGTGAGTACTGGTGTATTATGAAAATTAATTGTTTTTTGTGACTGGCCCTATGAGATTAGCTAGAACAGTGAAGTGTATTTATTTTTTGCTTAACCATTTGGTAACCTTGTGTGAGCCTAAGGACGTAAAGAGTAACAGTTAAGTATATGTAAATGTAAATTTGATTTATTTCCTACAGTGATAAAGTGTCAACTTTTTTTCATTAATTGTTAGAAATAAACATCTTCATAAATTAATTTCCAGTGAAAAAATGGATTGTATAATTTTTCAAGTGTCATTTTTGTCTTAGTCTAAGGTCTAGTTTAGATTTATTATTTTGAGTGATTTATTTTGGGGGTTATTCTCTTTCAATTTGTGGATTTTTGTATAGAATATATTTGTTTCCGTAAATTGTGTATTATTTCAACCATCAATAATTATTTCAGATCTCTGCTTGCATCCGCTGACTAAGAACCAAAGTAAGAGGTTGATTCAAGAATAGTTCCTATTAAAAGTAAAGTAATCACCAAATTTTGTTTTGTGTGTAATGTAAAGAGACCTTTAGATATTCAGTGTTCATACATATTATTGTCATAAACTTCCGTATTATTCTAAGAGCTAGGAGGTTTTCTATTGGGTATCAAATTATGTAATATAAAGCAGGTGAATTTTGGAGCTCGGGAATTTACGTAATTTGCTAGTTATAATATATATATATATATATATATATATATATATATATATATATATATATATATATATATAATATATATATATATACATACATATATATGCATATACATATATATACATGTATATATATATATATATATATATATATATATATATATATATATATATATATATATTTAATAAATAAGTATATATATATAATGTATATATACATATATATATAAATATATATATATATATATATATATAATATATATATATGTATATATACAGTATATATATATATATATATATATATATATATATATATATATATATATATATATATATATATATATATATACATAGATAAATCATATATTTATGTATATATATATTTATATATATACAGTATATATATATATATATATATATATATATATATATATATATATATATATAATATGCATACATACATATATATGGCATATCTAACCAAGTCTGTTTCTGATTTAAGTATATTTTACAATTCTTTATTATTATTTCTTCATACTTTATTCGTTACTTCCAAGAATCCATTTTAAACCGGTCTGCTTGCGTTTGTAGCACTGTGGTTTACCAATTAGGGTTGTAGCTTGGATAGTAATGGTGATAACGAAACTTGTATGCCATTGAGAACAGTCCTCTTATATAATGTGGTTCTTTAACAGTGCATGAAGCATCACAGCATCAACCCTACACCAGGCACTCGCACCCGGGTAAGTCTGACTAAACAATGTAGGGCCTGTAGGCCTACCCACGCACTCGAGCTCTTCCGGGTACAAGCACCCTTCTCTTCTAACACCTGTTCTACAAATAACCAACACCCTCTCCTTCTTATATGTAATTCCTTGTATACTGTTCATTTTCTAAGAGAATATTTGCAAAGTAGTATGTTTTGATAGTTAATTGGCAGACTGAATGCAATAATTTTCTACAATATCCAGTATCTTATACATCTGATATTTCACGATCTTCATTTTTACATAATGCTATTTCAATCACATCTGATCTCCTTTAATCTTCTCATTTACATAATGCTATTTCAATCACATCTGATCTCCTTTAATCTTCTCATTTACATAATAATAGTACAATAAGTAATCATAATAGCAGATGTAACAAAAGGTCTTTCCCTTTTCTGCCTTCTTCCATTATCACAAACTGCATTATGATAAAATATCAATTTAATTACCAATGCTTTCTCTTGGCACTAAAGTCACTCAAGGACAACGAGGAAATCGTTTGTGCCGTATCTGGTGAAAGTAAAACTCTCCAGGCCTGGAATCTGATAAAAAGGCCCTATTTTGCAACTTCATCGTTCTCTAAAAGACAAACGGTAAGAAGAAAGGCCAGTGAGAGGCAACCGTAGCTTCTCGGGGTTGTCCTTGAGACGCAAGTTGCAACAACATTAACGGGCCTACCTGACCACACCTAGCACAGCTTGAAACCCCTTTAGCTGCCACTGATACCCACGTCTTATGAGGAAGATGATGCGTGTGTATTTGTGCCCGATTTCTTTTTTTTTTAATATGTTTCATATAATTTGCAAGAATCTGGGAGCAATACAAAAGCAACTGTCCAAAAAAAAAGAAAAAAAAATTACCAATAAGAATTCAGAAGTGCTTGTGAAAAGAAAAAAAAAAGAAATAAAAAAGGAAGCACGATTTCAACATATGTTATGTCTTGAAAGTCTTTTGGAGAACACCAATAGTTGTCAGTCATTAATAACCAACCGAAACCTATACATTAGACCCGAAAAACCCAATGTACTGAACTCATGTCAACTTTAGATTTTATATAAAAAGAATTATGATTTTATGGACTTTATAATCTCCAACCGAAAAGCATGTCTTTTTTTTTTTTTTTTTTTTTAAATAATTAACTACAAGGTGTTATTTTCATAAAGCATATACTATATTTCTTAAAAGAAGGCTGATGACTATTGGATGTTCTTAATACAACTAGCTTAACTAAAAGGAACTTAAAATCGAACTCCCACACAACAGATAGTAATACTGTATGGGCTGTTAACCTTGCTGACGTGGATATCCCAATTTGCGAATCGTCAAGTAACAGATCTATTGATCCATCAGACTTTTTATGCACTAGAACCTGGTGTTAAATGCTAAAGAGTGATTTAGTTCCCATTGAAGATGATAATCTTTTTACTGACAGCTAATTATTACTTTACCATTCTATGTATGACTGTGGTAAATGATCAAATACGCAACTGGTAACACCAAATATTCTTTACCTTTCACTCTTATCGTACGCGCAAATCCAGGGAAGATCTCTCTCTCTCTCTCTCTCTCTCTCTCTCTCTCTCTCTCTCTCTCTCTCTCTCTCTCTCTCTCCGACTACTAATTGCAAGTGTTTCATCTGCCGTTATTAGGAATTAATGTCTGCCTTCTGGTAGACCTACCATACTTCTTGTCCCCTTCTGTGATATTCATTTCGAAGAATGTGAATTGACTTGGGGGTGTTTCCCCAATTTATTTTTCTAAGGAGGGCATGTTTGTTGGTGTCAGAGATTTTCCACTAAACACTATTTTTGGTATAAAATGAAGGCACTGACTTCCTCGTCACACCGCTAGATTTTTTTACACTACTACTATTGCAACTTCTCATACTCCTATTGCTTCCAAAACTACAAATATTAATGATAATAGCAATTTAGTAGCGCCGGTAGTCTTTGTAGTACTGCTGTACATTCTGTAAAATGGTAGATCAAGTGATATTATTATTATTATTATTATTATTATTATTACTTGCTAAGCTACAACCCTAGTTGGAAAACCAGGATGCTATAAGTCCAGGGGCCGCAACAGGAAAACAGCCCTGTGAGGAAAGAAAACAAGGAAAAATAAAATATTTCCAGAACAGTGAAATTATATTTTCTATATAAAGTATAAAAACTTAACAAAACAGGATTAAGAGAAATAAGATAGAATAATGTGCCCGAGTGTACCCTCAACCAAGAGAACTCTACCGCAAGACAATGGAAGACCATGGTACAGAGGTTATGGCACTACTCAAGACTAGAGAACAATGGTTTGATTTTGGAGTGTCTTTCTCCTAGAAGAGAAGCTTACCATAACTCTTCTACCTTTACCAAGAGGAAAGTAGCCACTGAACAACTGCAGTGCAATAGTCAATCCCTTGGGTGAAGAAGAATAGCTTAAAACCGAGCACACCCACAAGTTTTTTCTATTAGACCATCTCTAGATTCTGTTATAACATGATGTAAGTAGTCCTGTAAAAAAAAGTAGTTCTTGCTTACGCACGAATACATGCATGTACAAAAATCAAATCAGTCTGAATAAAGTTCTCAGCTAGTAAACGTTGTCACCCTTGGACTCCCGACAACAAAAAACATTACATGGTGGCAGTGAAAAAGAGAACCTAAAATGAACAGTGTTGAAAAAATGGACAGTGAAAACAATGCTGTGTCGGAGAATGACGAGAAGCCCTGAAACTTATGAGTATTTATGCTGTGGGCGCCGCCATCTTGGACGCCGGTGAGAAACCAATCAGAGAAACAACAGTCAAGT
This sequence comes from Palaemon carinicauda, assembly GCF_036898095.1. Classification (NCBI taxonomy): domain Eukaryota; kingdom Metazoa; phylum Arthropoda; class Malacostraca; order Decapoda; family Palaemonidae; genus Palaemon; species Palaemon carinicauda. The sequence continues at coordinate 146,559,241 of NC_090737.1, read as the reverse complement.
GTGAACAGAGCACTACGGTGGCCCATAATGACGTTTGTGCTGAAAAATAGAAATGAAAATCGTGACAAATGGCAAAAGCTCGTGGGGGCAGTGCCATGCATGTGCTGGTCTGCTGCTAACATAAGAGAAGCTTTCAAGCTTTTCCACCAGCGCTGTGACCTCTACTTCAGTATCAAGGACATCAAGGCAGAAAAGCAGGTGGACCATATACTACTTCTCTCAGGAAAAGAGGGCCTGAAGAAATACAATTCCTGGACCTTTGACAGGGAAGAAGATAAGAAGAATGCAGAAAAGGTTTGAGAAAATTTTGAGGTACAACTAGAGAGGAAAACCAACTTTCGTATCGCCCATTTTTACCTTCAGAAGTTCAAGCAGAAAGAGGCAGAGACGATCGACGACTTCCTTGCCCAATGCAGGTTGCAGGCACAAACGTGCAATTTTCCCAACGACAAAAAACTCAGGAACGACTCATCAAGCAACTAATCACAGGAACTCATCACCAAGAGCTACAGAAGGACTTGTTGGCCAAGAACAAGAAGCTGACGCTGGAGGAAGCTCTGGACATGGGACGTACACACAAGGCATCACTCACCGACATGCGCCAGCTAGCGGAGGTTTCGGACCAGAAGAGCCAATCAGTAAGTGCTGTGAAAGGAGCCCAAAACTTGCAGTGTCGTAGCTGGGGGAGGGGGACTCATGAACATAAGAAGTGCCCGGCCTGGGGTACTAAGTGTTCTGAGTGTGGAGATGTACTACACAAAAAACGGCAGTCAGAAAACAAGCGGCAGAACAGTGGAGCCAACCATGATCGATCTAAGTCTCAAGAGTGGAAAATCTCGAACCGTAAGGGTACAAGCAAACGAAAACAACAAAAACAGTTCGGCGTCATCCATACCATGTCACAAGATGACGACTACCCCATGTACAAGAAATTTGAGCAACTATCATTTGACGCCATCACAAACAACGATCAGAAGTCGCGAGGCATTCGCAGAGTTGGACATCGTCCTACCCAATTGCCTCAGAACTCACCTTTTGAAGGTAAAGATTGACACAGGTGCAAAATGTAATACCCTCCCACTGCGAATATTCCAGAAGATGTTCCCTGATAGAGTCGACAACCGAGGACTACCGCGACAAGGTCTGACCAACCGAGTGTCAACATCACTAATGGCATACAACGGTTCTAAGATACAGCAGTTTGGGACTGTGGGACTGTACAAGTCCGGTGTGCGTATAAAAGGAACAGTTGGCAGGACACAAATATCTTCATCGTGGAAACCACGGGGCCAGCAATACTCGGGTTGCCAAGACTGAGAAAGATGAAGCTCGTCACCTTGCACTGTGCGATCACCACAAAAGTGACATCGCTCGATCAACTCGACCAAGGACCTCGTGAACAGGTACCCGGATCAATTCAACAGGGTCAGCAACTTCCTAGGCACGCACCACATCATGCTAAAATCCAACGCACAGCCCGTTATACACGCTCAACGCAGGTGCCCCATCCATATCAAGGATGAAATCAAGAAGGAGCTCGACGAGATGATTGAACAGGGCATCATACGGAAGATCGAGGAGCCCACAGACTGAATGACCAGCCTGGCCTACGCACACAAAAGCAACGGAAAATTGCGGCTTTGCCTGGATTCCAAGGACCTTAATAAGGCCATCAAAAGAAGTCACTACAAGACGCCAACAATAGAGGAGCTGACACGCTAGTTCGCTGGCTCTAAACACTTCTCAAAACTGGATGCAAAAAATGGATATTGGTCAGTGAAACTTCACCCTGAGTTGCAGCTGCTCACGACCTTCAACTCTCCCTATGGTCGGTACTGCTTCCAATGCATGCCTCTCGGCCTGGTGATGTCCCAAGATGTCTTCCAGCAAAAAATGGATCAGATACTGGAGCTCTGTCCAGGTACTCTAGGGATCACTGACGATGTTGCCGTGCTTGGTAAGATCAAAGAAGAGCACGATAAGAACTTACATAACCTTATGTGTGTCACTAAAGAAAAAGGACTTGTTTTCAATAGCTCTAAGGGATCATCACATATTTGGCGCCGTTCACCCCGAGGCTGTCGGACCTGACAGTTCCGATGAGAGAGCTACTCAAAAAGGATACAGAGTTCGACTGGTCGCCATGTCATGAGAGTGCACTACGCAAAATCGAAGAACTGATCTGTGCCGAGGTCACATTGACTTACTTCGACCCAAGTAAGGAAACAGTAATCCAAGTCGATGCATCGACAATAGGACTTGGTGCTGAACTCACACAGGATGGAAAGCAGGTCGCGTTGGCATCGAAAAGCCTGACCCCAACAGAACAAAGGTATGCTAACATTGAACGTGAACTGTTGGCATTTGTCTTCAGGTGTGAACGTTCCAACAGTTATCTATATGGCAACTCCTTTGTGATTGAGAGTGACTATAAGCCGCTGGAAATGATCAGCCTCAAGAACCTCACTGCCGCGCTGTCGAGACTGTAGAGGATGCTTCTGCGTCTTCAAGGATACGACTTGAACATCCGTTGCCGGCCAGGACGAGAGATGATTCTGGCGGATGGCCCTAGAGACTGCCCAATCAAAAACCCAATACAATGATTGATCTTGATTTCAAAGTACATCTCGTCCAATTTTCTGGGAGCAAGCAACTCCAGCAGCACACTGAGACCAACGCGGACCCGGTGCTATCACAAATGAGGGACCATATCCTGAGAGGATGGCCCAAGACACAAAGAGAATTCACAAGTCAGCTCCAGCCCAATTGGTTCTACCGAGATGAACCGAGTATCGAGAACGGCATCATTCTCAAGGGTGAGCGAGTGTTAATCCCAAGAAGCATGAGGGGTGAAATCTTACAGAAGAGCCACAGTGGACACCAAAGAAGTGTTAAATGTAAACTTCGCGCAAAAATCTGTGTTTTTGGGCCTGGCATCAATAACGATATTGGTGAACTCGTACTAGGATGTCCGACATGCCAGGAGAACCAAAAAGTCAAGGACCAGAGACACTACAACCTCATGAGATCCCAGATCATCCCTGGCAAGTCATTGCTACGGACCTTTTCCACTTCAACGGGTAGTAATATTTGCTCGTGGTGGGCTATTATTCCAAGTTCCACTTCGTGCAACGAATCCCCCTCGGAAATTATTCCAGCCAGTCGATCGTGAGTATCACCAAAAAGCTATTTTCGAGCAAGGAGTACCAGAATGTTTTGTGAGTGATAATGGACCGCATTATAATTCCTAAGCATATAATTCGTTTGCTGCAGTCAAATGGTTTCGCAGCCGGGACACAATTCTGCACGGTGGAGAAACCCAACACACAACTCACAGACGACAGAGCGACAAGACCACTTGCGCATGAAGTAGGCTCCAGCCAGTCGCAACCTACATCCAACCCCATCGTTCCGCCCCGGCGGAAGTCGACAACAACGTGCCGTCCAGGAACACAAGCAGAGTATCGATCCAAGCCTCGACAGTCCAGCATAACCCAAGACCAGCACCTGTGCCGGTCACCACACGATCCGGCAGGGCAATAAGAAAACCACACCGTTATGACCAGTGACATTTTAATCTTGATCATGTTAAATTGTATTTTAGAATAGACATGTTAATGTGTTGATGATAAAATTGTGTGAAACCATGGTAGTAAAAATAAAAGAAATTAAATAAAAAAAACAACTTGTAGGCTATATACTTGTATCTTTTGACTGTTTGTATATTATGTTGATTCTATGTGCCATATGTTCAATGCTAAATATTTTGGTAATAAGTGATGCACAAGATGTGCAAAGTTTTATATATCTCATGTACTCATGTGAAATGTCAAATTATGGTTTTGCCAATTCCCCCCAATTATATCTTATATGTATTGTCGTAAACGTTAAAATTACTCTTTTCTATGCCTAATGTTAAACCATTCCAGGTATCTTAAATAATTCGCTGTGTAAAATGAACCAAACTTATATTGATTAATTTCATTGAAAGGGGGAGGTAACATGATGTAAGTAGTCCTGTAAAAAAAGTAGTTCGTGCTTGAGCCCAAATATATGCATGTACACAAATTAAGTCCGTCTGAATTCTCAACTAGTAGACTTGGTAATCCTTGGACTCCCGACAACAAAAAACATTACACATGTGAATACAATGAGGAGGGAGCATAGTTAGATTAGAGAGATTATTGCCCTCCACTCCTCGACTATTATAATCAAAGATAAAGCTTTCAAAATTTGTTTGTGAGCCTTCTTAAAGAAAATCATTCGAAAATTGCTTTCGTAAATTGGGAAGTTGGAATTTCTTCAACAAATTAATCTCACATATATTTTCACTTGGAAAACTATAAATGCCCTAAAGAATTCTATCAATAAATGTAACAAAGTGTCAAGGTATTGAATGTAGGCTAAAACCACCCCTGTCGAGGAAGAATTAATTAATCGTTAAAGCAAATTATGTATAATTTCGATTTTTGCCAATAGTGCTTCATTCACTTGCATAGTGTGTTATGGACAGATATAATTTTAAATTTTACCTTTTTCTCCTTCGTTCTTAAGTTCTCTTTTACATAATTTCTGAGCCCAATGGTTAGGCGTTCTCTGCTCGATGAAAGTATTGTAATTATAAACTAAACAATGAGTCTTGCGTCATCGAACCCTCCAGGAGTGGTAAAACATTGAGTAATATTTTCAACTGTAACCTCTTGGATATGTTTCACACTCAACCTGAGGATGGGGAAGAGTTTAGTAATAGGAGTCAGTGTAAGAGAGGAAGGTGGTAGCATAGTGGGGACACGGGTATTGCTAGCGATTGTGGGTGTACTGTAACAGTTACTTCCTTGAAATTCCCCACCCTAGTCACACAGGCCTTGTAGGCGTACATGAGTATTAATTCCCGTCGGCCTATGAAACATCACAAACTGCCTTGCGTATCATGAGTTGGTGATGCACTGGCTGCTTTATTTTTTGGTGACATTAGAATAACACACAAAAGAAATACGACAATTCTTCTATAATTACGTAAGTATGGAAAAGAAAGTACATACGAACTTTGCAAATGGCAAACCCATCGATTGATTATAATGGGCTTGTAATCCTTACTTTTAATATTCAGGACAGAGATGAGTAATAGTAAACATATCTTACACTTGTAAAATTACTATGTCTAAGAAAAAAATCTCTTCTATATTATATTTCTCTTCATTAGGTGGTTGTTTCCAAATCCATACCATAATCATTGTCACAACAGCAATTCTCCAGTTATGCTCGATCCATAACATTATTTTCTTACTCCTATTTATTCGTTAGAATGATTGACTGAAATTTTAGTTTTCGATAGAAACTTTCTTGGTAACGCTGCAGAAAAACTCAATCGATTTGGAAAAAAAATCAATGCAGGTTCGTCGTTTTGTTTCATTTTTCTCTTTGGATAAATTGCACTGGCACAGTTGTACTTTAAAACTTATCTTTCTCATTGCTATTTTCAAACTGGGGCAGAAATATGTCTTGAGACTGGGATTTTTGGACCAACAGTGTTCAACAACTCTATTCTAAATGGCGACTACCACTGTCGCTCACTGTAAATACTCACACACACACACACACACACACACACACACACACATATATATATATATATACATATATATATATATATATATATATATCTATATATATACATATACATATATATACATATATATGTATATATGTATATGTATATATATATATATATATATATATATATATATATACATATGCATATATACATATATATATACATACATACATATATATATATATATATATATATATATATATATATATATATATATATATATATATATATATATATATACCCACGAAGATTCAACCCTTCTCATCACCTCCCCTGTTTTTAACTAAAACACGGCAGTTTCGAAAATTTGTGGGAGATTGTGGTTTCTGGGTGTACCTTTCGGGGTACCTCTTCTCACCAGGTTATGACTACACCCTCTCCCCCTACCTGAGGGTCAGGGAGAGAGACCAGCAGTTATACGTTTGGGAATGCCAGTAGGAGTGACCGGAAAGATATATATATATAAATATATATATATATTTATATATATATATATATATATATATATATATATATATATATATATATATATATATATATATAGATTGATTGATTGATTGCAAGTTTTCAGGCATTATATATATATATATATATATATATATATATATATATATATATATATATATATATATATATACATATATATATGTGTGTGTGTGTGTGTGTATGTGTGTGTGTGTGTCTGTTGCTTAAAAAATGTCCATGAAAGAAACAAACGAAATAGAAATAAATCACTATATTTTGAACCATAGACATTGGCCCTCTTGACTGTGTATAGTGAATTGAGAAAAGAGATTGACAGCGACAATTTATATATGAAAGCAAAAGGGTGTTTCCAATTGTTATAAGAAGGTTGTATTGAGTACGTGGAAGGATTAGCCAAATTTAATTTCATCAAGGTACGTCTTCATTTTCTTGAGTGGATCAGAGGTTGATGTCTTGACCTTTGATGGGTATCTGGTGGTTGGTCTCAATGGATTATCTTTTTGATAATCCAGATGTCCATTAAAGTTCAAGAATATGGTGACCCTTGCTCTTCAATTTATCACACAAAGGTTTGTATGTGTCAATCCTTTTTGTCTGTGGTGGATTGAGATGATTCGGGATGGGGCCAGGCCTCAGAAGTCCTCTCAAAGGCATCGGCATATTCATGTTACACATTTTCCGCTGACATCTTCTCATGGTAGATGATATTCCATTAAGCAATGTATTGCTTCTGCTTAGCATGACCAATGACACTATTGCTGCGCTTTGATGACAGATTGATTGTCTAGTCCAGTTTTGATCACTGCCAACTGCTGGAAATCGACCAGGTTTGTCCTTAATTGAGAAGGAATGGTCCTCAGAGAAATTTTAATACTGATGTCGCAGTCACAGATAGGTTCTTAGCATCTTCAAGGTACAAGGAGCGCCAGCGAAGGTAGTTTGTTAAATCATAAGCGGCAAATTCATTGAGTGTACTGTACATTGAATTGCCTCCAGACGCAATTCCCAGGACCCCTCTCAATCTGCTCGTAATAGATCAAGTACAACTGCATGGTGTTCCAAGAACTGATACCAAAATTTGAAGTTCTCCTTTGAGATATATCATGCATGGATAAAGGGATTCATATCATCGACAAGTTTCTAGAATAATTTTTAGAATTGAGCCAAGAATCTGGCTTTCTGAAATATATCCGGAGGCTCTACCTTCTTCAGTTTGTCCAGTATTTCTAGTTCTTCAGAGTAATTTGAAACTTCCTTTTCATCAAAGAATTCCTTGTACAACAGGCATTGCATTGCTTCAGCTTGTAGTTGTTGACCCTACAATGAGTGACTGTAGTGGTCACCATTTAGAATAAAGTTGTGGATCATTGTTGGTTCAAAAATCCCAGTCTCAAGTCATACATATTTCTGCCCCACTTCCATCTAAACATTTTGCACAGCATTTTAGAAATGTTTTTTGCTGTGTGGAAAGTCCTAAGACAGATCACGAGACACTTAACTACTTCTGGTTTCATGAGGTGTATTTATTCTGCAATACAGTACACCCCGTCTGCATAAAAGGGCAGTTTGTCCATAACCAATTGCGAGAAGATTGCTATAAGATTCTTTATCTCTGTGTAGACAGTACTATATCAAATGACGGGATAAGGTAGAACAGGAAGAAATGCTATGTTTGAGAAGAACATTTTTGGTTGTCCAGACTGAATAAGTAGCAGTCCAAGATGGCATGGTTTATGTTCGATGGTACACAATTCTAACCACCTGACTGTCTTTAACCTCTAAGTTTAGATGGGCAATTGGCCATGCTAGATCGGCAAGTCTAGTATTGTCAGTTTTGTTTGATTCTCAAAAGCATTGGGAATTTCAGGCATTTTTCCGGGTGCTTGGAAATCTTTGAGAACTTGGTATTAAGTGTTTCCTTGAAGGCCTGCAGACCATATTTGACCACTGTATCAGATTATCTTAGCTTCAATTTCTGTGAAACAGCTTTGCCTTGGTATAGAGCACAGACTATCATGTTCAAATACAATGGCACCTTCATGATCCTAGTTGTTTAGACCTGCTGATGTGAATAGCCCAGAATCAAAGTGGGCTGGTAATGCAATACCATCGTTATTCTGTTGCACAGTGTATGTTGCTATGTCATATTGGTACTGTCACAGTTCAGCATAACTAAGTGAAAGACCTTGATGATTCAAGATTTTGGTGAGAATTTTTGTCCCACGTCCAAGACTCTGAGCTCATTCAACATCCATTATATGAATAGGGATTCTTTTCTTTCCACAGTGATGCATATAATATAGTCTGGAACAAAGCTTGGATCTTTCTGCATCGTTGAGTGGAGAGACATCTAAAGGCAGTCTCTTCAAAATACTCATGTTCATCTTCATCAGTTGACTCTTCATCATCTCTGTCCTCTTCAGTAGGTGCTGTGTCCATCATTACAACTGCATCTGCTTTTGGGTATGTATCTGGATGAAAATTGTACAAATAGCCCCAAAAAAGAAACGAAGTGTTGGTTCTGGTATGCTTATAATAGAGCATACATGTCTAAGATCTTGGGTATCACCAAACCTATCAAGGTCAAAATCATAATTTTAGAGACTTGTGCAGGATTGTTGTTCCGGGGTTGTTGCTTGACACTTAGCATTGGTGGATCATCAATCGTACGGAGGGCATTTAAGTATTTCTGAAGGTATATCATCATGCAATGTTTATGGTCGTACAATTCTGCTCCAAAAACTGCATGTTTATCCTGGATATCACAAATACAACCAAATACATTATCCTGAAATTAGTTTGCTACTTCCAAGAAAGACGTAGCTCGATTATCTTTGGAGATGTGAAGTTTGCTGAACTCGTGTTTGTAAGACTTCTGGTAGCAAATAATGCAGTTCATATGGTACATCGCATTTAACGTAAAGATAGGGTTCAGTGATGAACGTGCAATCGGTTGAGTATGAGTTGCAGTTCTTGGTGTCCCTGGTTAGGACGACAAAACGTTCTGCAGTTCTTCACGTTAATGAACACGTTGTAGTAAAGTTGAATGTGTACACTTCTTGCAGTATTTGGTAGACACATGATAGTAAAAGTCGCTGTCTGCAGCCACAAGTTTGATACATTCGACACACAGTAGTTTTGAATGTCGCTTGCTCCCAAATTTATTTGCATCCATTTGATGTAATAATCCCGTTTTCCTTTTGTCTTCTCCTGGCATATGACACATTTTGCTCTGTCAAAATCAGCATTCCTGACATCGGTTACTAAGAAGTATACATCTTGCATAATTGATTTTTGGCCACTATTGTCACAATCTACCTGAGAATATGGTAAGAAATGCACATCCAGTTATTTGGTCCTTTTCATCTGCATATTATTTGGGACATGAATATCACATATTTACATATCTATCGAAGCAGGAGTCATGGAAAACAAATTATAAAGTTTTAATTACATACTAAGCATCATTTTCACTGTCTTGAGCAGCAAATCAATAGATGTTATGCAAGTTTACCAAATTGAACTATCGATTTTTATAGTAATTCTAGAAATAATTTGCATATTTATGACGTCTTGATAAATCAAATTGAATCAAAATTATGATATTTATATCTCTTGATCTCCAAAACATAGGATTAGACACCTTATCAGTCAAAATCAGATGGGAATTGGCAAACCATCAAGGAAATAAGATTTTCCAAGATTCACTTCATGGGGAACAAGCCCAAACTTGTGTTGGGGGGGGGGGCTGTAGAAAAATGTATAGGGATATGGGCTTGACACCCAAACTTCTTTAGAAGGCCTTGATATGCACAATAAAAATATGACTTACCTCGTACATTTGAATTGGACACGAACTCACCCTCTAAGCCTAAACTAGATGTCATCCTTGTCTACCTTAACCCCATTGGACACAACTTCATCATCAACTGCCTCCAGGATGGGTTCAAATCCCTTGAAATCACGTTCAGGCCACAGTTTCCTCTATGAAAATTTGAATGTTCTGTTGGAAACCTTTTTCAAGGCTTTATCGATCATTTTGAGGCAGCTGAAAATGTTGAAATGTTCATTGCAAAAATCTCTTTTGGTGAAGTTGGTTTTTCGTTGATCTTGAGGGATCGCTGGAACATTGCCTTTGTGTAAAGCTTCTTAAAGTATGAGATCCCCTGTTGATCCATAAGCTTGGAGTATTGGAGTGGTGTTGGGAGGCGGGAACTTTATTCTTATGAATTTATGGTACTGTGAACTCAGAACCAAAAATCTCATTGAATAATTCCACAAAGAAAATACAAGTCATGTAAGCCTGGTTGTTTGACTTCCACATAGCGTTGAGTTGTGTACCAACCGTGTGTCACACGATCATACATAGTGCATTTTGTGTATATATTATGTTTGTATCTTCGCTCTTCCCTCGCACTAAAGAGAACCTGAATAAACATGCCTGTTTTTCTCACCATTAACAGTATCAGTTTTGAACATGAAATTTCCTGTTGCAATGAGCTTTTGTATATAGAGAGTGTTCTATAATAAAATCACTCAGTTGCTTTCATCCTGTCTTTGAGTCACAACCTTCTCTCGGCCCGTCACATTGGTGACCCTGGAAGTCAACTCGCTCCTCCCGCCTTCCAACCGCCCTCGCCCCTCCGTCGTTGGTACTATGGCGGACTCTATGGAAGTTAATGCTGCAGCTCCCCCATTGAAACTTTTGTCATTCACCAGCGGAGAAGCGTTTGCTTGGTTCAGCACGCAGAAGTCCAGTTTTGCATCAAGGGCGTGACTCGCTCAACCCCCAAAGCAGATTATGTTCTCGCGGCGATACTCGAGGACACCTTCCAGGAAATATCCGACTGGCTTTGTGAACAAGGAGACACCCCAATAGCGTATGACGCCCTCAAAACATACCTTCTGCAGCAGTACTCGCCGTCGCCAGCCGCCCGTATAGCAAAGCTTTTTCAGCTCTCGCAACAACCGTTGGGGGACCAAAGGGCTTCGCTTGCCCTCAGGTAAATGACCAGTATCGCTTGCCTGCAACCTGCCGCAGACGGCTCTCCTCGTGAGGTGAACCTACTTTCTGCCCTTTGGATACGCCGTTTACCCGGACCTATACGCGCTGCCATACCCGCTGTCGATAGTTTACCCATAAAGGACTTGATGACCAAAGCCGACGCCCTTATGGACAGCCACTTCAAGACCTCCATCAACGCCTCCACCCCGGACGAAGAGGACGCCTATTCAACGTCAACTGAAGCTGACGTGAATGCCGTAGGACATACACGCCTATCCCGTGACGTGCCGAAGCAACGACAAAGCCACCCACCACCCACCATTTGCTCGCGCCCCAACCAACGACTTCTACAGCCACTTACTACCTCCCATCCGCCGCAGTTTTGCTGCTACCACTTCAGATTCGGGGCAACCGCGAAGAAATGTGCCAAGGATTGTCAGTGGCCAAAAAACGTGTAAGTAGGCCATCGCTCGTGACGGTGGCCTCCCGTGTTTCTAATCTTTTCTTTTTACATGATGTAGGAACGGGCGAGCGATTTTTGGTAGACACGGGTGCTTGTCGTTCTCTTTTGCCAAGGGAACTCTTCAGGACACGATGTAGTCTGTCTACGTCTGCCAACGTCCGCTTGGTAGCTGCCAACGGATCTGTGATAGCCACCTACGGTTACGAGAACCTCACATTATCGTTCGGAAACGGTAAATTTAATTGGAAGTTTCTCGTTGCTGACGTCACATTGCCAATCCTCGGTGTGGATTTCCTCTCTCATTTCCACCTTCTGGTCGATGTCACCCACCGACGATTGGTCAACGCAGACTCGTACTTGTCAACTCCTCTTCAACCCGCCCCCTTCAACCTCGCTCTCCACATCAGCGCACACACGGATGCCTACGCCCACCTCCTCACGTCGTACCCGGAAGTTTTCCGTCCAGAAATTAGCCAAACACCCACGTCTCCTGCCGAGTACGGTATTTATCACCATATCAAGACGACGGGACCCCCAGTCTTCGCAAAATTCAGACGTCTGGCACCGGAACGATTGGCAGCCGCCAAACAGACATTAGCCGAAATGGAGGAAATGGGCCTTTGCCAAAAGGCCTCCAGCCCATGGTCGTCACCCTTACACATCGTCCTAAAGAAAGACGACTCCCTCCGTCCGTGCGGGGATTACAGGCACCTGAACATGCAAACAGAACTGGATCACTACCCCCTCTCAAACATTGCCGACGTGATTTCCTACCTGCACAAAACAAAGGTTTTTCTACGCTCGACCTCCTGAAGGGGTATCATCAGGAGCCTATGAACCCAGAACACATCCCCAAGACCACCATCACCACTCCGTTTGGTACATACGCCTTCAATTACTCCTGTTTTGGCCTTCGTAATGCTGGGGCCACGTTTCAACGTCTCATGGATGGCATCTTAGGGGACCTCCCCTTGTGTGTATGTTATGTGGATGACATACTTGTGTTCTCCTCAAAAGAGGAACACCTCCGTCACCTGCGCATTGTGCTCGACCGCCTGCAACAAAACTGCCTTGTAGTCTGGTATGACAAATGTACCTTTGGCGCCAATGAAGTGTCGTTACTTAGGGCACCGCATCACTCCTGAAGGAGTCCATCCCCTCCCTGAGAAGGTAGCAGCCGTTCAGAACTTCCCCACGCCCTCGACCGTCAAAGCTCTGCAGGAATTCCTGGGCATGATCAACTATTATCACGGCTTTCTGCCAGCCATTGCAGCCACTCTTGCTTCCCTCTACGCCTCCCTCAAGGGCAAGCCAAAGGACCTGAAGTGGAGTCCCCTTCAAGAAGCAGCCTTCTGCAATGCAAAGAAGGCCCTATCAACTGCTGCGGCTCTCACTTTTCCTATCCAACATGCCCCTCTCCTTCTCTCCACCGATGACAGCAACGTCGCTATTGGTGCAGTACTCGAGCAGGTGGTCAACGGCTCGCCCCGCCCATTGGCCTTCTTCAGCAGAAAACTGTCCAAGGCAGAATTGGATTATTCTACCTTCGATCACGAATTGCTGGCGGTGCACTTGGCTGTCCGTCACTTTCGCCATTTCTTAGAAGGTACGCCCTTCGTCATTCGCACAGACCACATGCCTTTGGTGCACGCCTTCACTCGACAGTCTGATGCCTGGTCCGCCTGTCAACGCCGACATCTCTCCGCCGTGGCTGAATACAATTGCACCCTTCAATATGTCCCTGGGAAAATGAATTCCGTTGCCGATGCCCTGTCAAGAAACACGTTGGCTGCCGTTCAACTGAGATTGGATTACAACGGCGTGGCTGAAGCCCAATGACAGGATCCAAAGTATCGAGCATGTAGGACATCCTGCACTTCCCTCCATTGGGAAGACTTCCCCCTTGAAGACTCCAACACCACCCTCCTCTGTGATGTCAGTACTGATAGACCGCGACCTTGGATTCCTACTCCCATGTGCCGGCAGGTGTTTGATTTCATTCACGGCCTTTACATCCCTCGTGCTATTCTACTGCACAGCTGCTGAAGACAAAGTTCATTTTGCACGGTATTTCAAAGGATGCTAAGGATTGGGTCCGCGCCTGTACTCCTTGCTAAACTTCCAACCTCAGTTTCGTTTCGCACACATTCACATCGACGTTGTAGGCCCCTACCCACATCTCAAGGACATCGTTACCTGCTTACCGTCATCGACCACTCCACTCATTAACCTGAAGCCATTCCCATGGAAACTGCAACGTCCGCCTCGTGTACATCTGCCTTACTCTCAGGATGGATTGCAAGATTTGGTATCCCTGAGCATATTACTTCTGACAGGGGTACCACTTTCACCTCTCAATTGTGGACATCATTAGCAAATCTTCTGGGCATCATCCTACATCAGACAACGGCCTACAAACCTGCTGCCAATGGAATGGTTGAACGTTTTCATCGCACCCTCAAAGCAGCTTTGATGTCCTGCTGCAAGGATTCCAACTGGTTTACTCAGCTTCCCTGGGTCCTCCTGGGACTAAGGACCACTCCTAAAGACGCCCTCGACGTCTCGGCAGCTGAAATGGTGTATGGCAACCCGTGGGTCGCCCCTGCCGAATTTTTTCCTTCTACAACCTCCTCCGACGATCTCCAGCGCATACGTCACGTCGTGGAAAAATTTACTCCATGCCGCCAGACTTACAAGCCCCCAGCAAAGCATCACATACCAACAGACTTGCACTTTGCAACGCACGTCTTCCTGCGCAACGACACTAGCAAGCCACTGCTAACGCCCCCTTACCCGGGCCCTTGCCTTATGATCCGGCGAAGTCCGAAAGCATTACTACTAAACATTCGTGGCAAAGAAGACTGGGTCTCCATTGATCGTCTAAATTATTTTAGACTCTAAAACCAGCTTATCTCCAGCCAGATAACCCGCCTACAGTTCGCCTCTCTAGATCAGGGCGCCCTATTTGACATGTACAGTATGTAATTTTTAGGGGGGAGCCATGCACCATCCGTGTGTCACACGATCGTACATAGTTCATTTTGTGTATATATTATGCTTGTATCTTCGTTCTTCCCTTGCACTAAAATGAACCTGAATAAACATGCCTGTTTTTCTCACCGTTAATGGTGTCAGTTTTGAACTTGAAATTTCCTGTTGCATTGAGCTTTTGTATATAAAGGAGAGTGTTCTATAATAAACTCACTCAGTCGCTTTCATCCTGTCTTTGAGTCACAACCTTCTCTCGCCCGTCACAGTTGCTTCTCCTACACCTTGTACTTTTTAAACTCTTGTGGATTCTCCAAGCGATACGTGAGGAGAGGTTTCTTTATACAATTCCTCTGACACTAGCACATAACAGCAGGATTAGACAGTCTTTTCATGGGCTTGTGACTGTGAATTGCCTTTTCTTCTGCAGTAATGAAGGTCCTCCTGGTCATCTTCTTTTAGAAATAAAATTGGTCTTGTCACAACTGAACATCTGTTGTGGCATGAGAGACTCAGGACTCAGAATATATTTACCATATAAACTTTACAACCAATGGCTCTGATGCCTTGACATTGGAGCTCATAGCCTTATGATGTCACACGGCATTACAGATCCCAGTTTTTCTCTAGCCATGGGTTGCCTTGAAGGCTTATTTTACTTTGTCTGCAGACATAGAGAGAGAGAGAGAGAGAGAGAGAGAGAGAGAGAGAGAGAGAGAGAGAGAGAGATTATCAATCTATTTATTAATTAGAAGAGTTGGAATCTTAATATCCTATCACTTCTTGAGATGAGAATCTGTAGCCATGAAAATGAGTTTCCTAGGAAAATTGGATTTCAATTATCTAATCTAGTTTTGTTTATTCTTTAGCTTTACTGAATACTTCATACTTTCATCACAGTCACCTTATAAATGAAAAGTTTCTTCCAAAATGTATGTATACATCTCTTCTCTTAGCTATTTGTACTTGTTAATATATAAAAGATAATAGCTAAAAAACGCTTATTTAGACAAGCGGTCTTTATGGAAAATTACTGTGGCGCTGAAACTTTCATAGACACTTCAAAACGTTGTATCCTATATTTATCAATACATATTCCTCTCTCGTGTAAAATGATCCAGAGCAAAGTTTTTCCTGAAATAAGAAGCTCTACTGTATGTTCAGCTTTTTTATTGGCCTCGTATTATGGTACGTAATTTTGTAGATATATTCTCACAAAAGATGAAATTTTCTATACCTTCCATCCTTTATTGTTACATATCGAATTTTTCCTCTCTCTTCTAAAATGTACCTTTTGATCTTAACAGCCACCTTTCAGTCGACCATTTTCTAGATCACATGTCTTTCCACACTTCCAACCAAACCATGTTTAAGGCATTCCTTCGATAAGTGAATTGTTTTCTCTTCAGATTCTTACTGATGTCTTTTTTCTTTACGTGAGACGTTGCTCAATAATATATGGCATTCTTCCAAGACCTGAACAAGGATTATGTATGCTGGCTGTGACACACGAAAATATATGAATAAGTACTTACGCAAAAAAAACTGAAAAAGAACAAATTGGTGAAATTTGCTTTTCAAATTCTGTCAATAACGAAACATCTACAAAAACAAATACTTATTCAATGTGACTGTTTTGTGAAATGGAAATAAAGATGTGTGTATGTTATATTTTATTTCTGGGGCTTTTATTAAACAGAGTAAAAAGTATTTACCTATCCAACAAGAAAGTAATGCCAACGCACATTGAGGCAGTGGTCCAGAAGCTCATAAGATTGTTACAACTCATAATCGAAAACTTATTGCAAGATTAAAAAATTTTAATGTTTTGCATTTGAACTACAATGAAGAATAATCTTATTTGGAAATAGCTAGAAGCCAAAAAATAATAGAGTCAGTAAATAAAGCATCTCCCTAATGACTAGAGAAGAAACAAAAGGAAAACAGCAAAGAGCACACTTCTACATAGAGAGGTAGGGAAATGGACAAATGATCGAGAATTTCATCATCTCCTCCTACCCCTATTGGCGCAAAGAGCCTCGGTTAGATTTCGCCAGTCGTCTATATCTTGTACTTTTAATTCGAAACTTCTCCATTCATCATCTCCTACTTCGCTCTTCATAGTCCTCAGCCATGTAGGCCTGGGTCTTCCAACTCTTCTAGTGCCTTTTTTTGGCTCATCTGAACGTTAGATGAACTAATCTTGCATATGGCACTCGAGTAATCTCTCTTATTGTTTCATTTCTAATCCTGTCCTGCAATTTTACTCCCAATATCCTTCTGAGGGCTTTGTTCTCAAATTTACTAAATCTATTGGAGATTGTTTTATTGTCATACCGTGAATCATGTCCTTAGGGTAACACCGATCTCACTAATCTGATATGTAGTCTGATTTTTATATGTAACTTTAGGCGATTTGATTTCCAAGTTTTGCTTAACCTAACCATTGTCTGATTTGCTTTTCTCAATCTTTCACTAAACTCTAATTCTAAAGTCCCTGTATTGGAAATCATAGTTCCTAGATTTTTAAATGATTCAACTACTAAATTCTCGATCAAATAACGTAACTTTGATAGAGAATTTAGTAGTTTAAAAATATCTAGATAGGTCGGTGGATACAATGAGATAAATGGAAAACGTAATGACAGCACAAAGACAGAAATATTCTAAAGAATGTGAATTTAAGCATAACAGGCAGCTAAAAAGGTAGGTAATCTTATAAGATAGAATGTAATCCTATGTAACAACCATTAAGCAAAGAACGTTTGGGCAGACACCAAGACACGCACAGGCAAATCCGCATCAGGTTTAAATCACGATTTGCTGAGGCCAAAGTTATTGTAAGGACGAATTCGTTCATTCTACCTAGTTTTATCGATGGATGAAGCAGCACTCATATTAGAGAATAGCTGAATAATAAACATAAAAAAGGAACGGTGTGATTGACTGCCGTTGGTGAATGTTGTTTGCCTTGGAAACTCCACGCTCGCTCATGATTCCACCTCATCTCCTCTCTTCTTGGGTTTGAGTTTAATAGGATGGAAATTACTCAGATTCAAGGAAACGAATATTCGTGTCTTCTCTTGTAAACTCAAATATATGTCTCACTGACACACTCATGTCTTTGGTAAAGATGGTCCGCTTGTTTAAATTCAATTACCCTTATGTAACCAAGGGGCATTTTCCATAAGGTGTGGTAAAGTTTTAAGAAGAATGAGGCCTTATGTTGGTGTCTGCTAATTAGTGAATAAACAGTTGACATAAACACGATTTCTGATTGGCTGAATAATCAGATTAGTTATATACAGTAAGTATTTCTCTCTCTCTCTCTCTCTCTCTCTCTCTCTCTCTCTCTCTCTCTCTCTCTCTCTCTCTCTCTCTCTCCTTAAACCATGGTGATCATATTGTTCATCGTTCTATAAGCACAACTATTATGTGATTTATTTCGATTTTCAGAAGGAAATGTGCGATTTGGATTGTTAGCATGTTAATTAGTGCCAATTGCAGCACCACTTATATGCTCTATGCAATTAAGTCTATGAATTTCCGACTCATTACAGACCATTTAAGTGTCTCA
>NC_090737.1:146496108-146536108 GCF_036898095.1 Palaemon carinicauda | reverse complement strand
CATGCTAGTACGATGTGACGTCATCAATCACAGCATGACTAGACTGCGCAGTAGAGGACACAGTTTGGGTCGCTGATGGGTAGACCTGTTATTCTATTAACCTTGGTTATAGATATTCTACTGTTAGGTGTCACGTAACCCATATTGGGAAATGGTAATGCATATGTCAAGACCGCAACCATCTTGGGAAGTTACGGAGTGGGCGGTGGATAGCGTGGTAATCAATGTAAATAAACATCGCACACGGTTTCTCGTAAAATATCTCCTTTGTAAAATAAATCACGTAAGTGGCGAAGATCACTTTGCAACTCAATCGGCTGACCTAATAAAAAGAACTGTTGCCTCTCTAGAAACCAAAGAATAGCCAATGCATCTCGATCGAATGCACTATAATTCTTATCTGCCCCTTTTAATGCCCTGGAAGCAAAACAAATGGGTCACTCTCTACCTTTATTATCTTGTTGAGAAATTACGCCACCATTAACTATGCTACTTGCATCTGTTGTCACTAAAAACGGGCGATCTAATCTAGGATATGCGAGTAACTCATTGCTAGTTAAGGCAGCTTTAAAATGGATAAAGGCCCTTTCTTCTTGCACTCCCCAATTTATTACTTTTTGTTTCTTTAAAGTATCTAAGGGTCTCTCTATCTCTCTAACACCTGCTATGAATTTACTGTAATACCCAGCAAGCCCAAGGAACCCAGCTACTTGCTTAGGGGTACGTGGCCTAATTTACTGGGGCAGGGTTGGATACCTTCTGGGGTTATTATATGACCTAAAAATTCGACCTGTTTACAGAAAAATTGGCTCTTTGATAAATTCATTTTTATACCATTACAGCGCAATGCTTCTAAAACTTTACGAATATTGTTATTATGTTTTTCGGCCATTTTCCCCGTAATTATGATATTGTCTAAATAAACAAGAACATTATGGCCAATTAAGGGAGACAACACTGCCATCATTACTTTAGAAAAATGACTTGGAGCATTTTTAACACCGAAAGGAAGAATACATACTGAAATAGTTGATCGTTGGCTATAAATGCTGTTTTGCATTTACTGTCTTCCTGAATGGGTATTTGATAGTATCCAGATTTTAAATCAATAGTTGTAAAATATTTACTATCTCATACCTTCACTATTAATTCTTCGATGGAGGGCAATGGAAATGCATTATCCTTAGTGACTGCATTCAACTTCCTATAATAAACACACATCTTACCGAGCCACCCTTTTTTCCTAACAGCTACAAATGAAGAAGCCCGAGGGGATTCACTCTCTTCGAAATCTCTTGTTCCTTTACTTTACTAATTTCCTTTTCAATCTCTCCATGGAAATGAATGGGTACCTTATACGGCCTTGACCTGTTCGGCTATGCCTGCTCAGTTTCAATACTAAAGGGAAATCGATCATTCCTGCAGGGTGGCTCGTCTCCCATTCCAATTACATCAGAATAACTTTTAGCAATGTTACTAATTACAGGTTAATATTCTGGCGGACATAGTTTTTGTGCTTGCATAATCAAGTTCTGAGTGCGTTCGTCTATGCAGGCTGGAGTTGTGGCTCAAAAGATCCCGTTAATAGTAATTTCACATAACTCCAACTCACACACAGAATCACTTCCTAACACAAGTCTTTTATCTGACAAATTAACTATTTGCCATGGGGTTTAACCACGACCTTGGTTCGCCCTGGGAGAGGCTGACACGGGGTCACTGATATGCTCGAAAGTGTTTAGGGAGGCAATGCTTCTCCTCTGCCAGGTACATCTGTTACCTTACCTACTTGTCTCTCCTTTCCCACACAAGCACTTACTCTCTCATGACTTTCTATTGGCAAAATGCACCCTCTTGCTTTTACTGTTATTCTATCTTTTTCCCTGCAAATGTATATTTGATTACACATTTTAAAATCCTAACCATATATAGCCTCGATTCCTGGACTTCCCAAGGTAGTCAAGACAAAAAAAATCATGTGTAAATTTGATAATCGTTGTATGCCTTGCCTGTAGTTTATTTCTTCTTGATGTGTCAAGGATGATGGATGCCGCTGACTGCTGTGGGTTTGAGGAGATTCCTTGTTCAAGAAGAGAAATTCTGGCCCCTGTGTCATTCAGCGCTCGAATGGACTTATCTGGTAAGTTAATCCTGACTGCTAAAATATCGAGCCACCCATTAGGATATGTGCGACACAGGCCAACGACCTCGCTTACAGTACCGCTGCACTTGCTCCTGTCTCTAGGTTGCGAGGGTAGCGTTAGGGGTACCGAGGGAGGTCCCAGTGCCTGCTCCATCATAGTCAATCTCACTATTTCCTCGGCTGCTCTTTTTGCTGTCATGCAGGGGGGCATCGATCTCCCACATCTCCATGTTTCCTTTTCCTCAGATATTGGGCAGAGGGTGGTGTGCGTGTGCCACAGCCCGCCCGCCCTTGGCATTTTTTGCTGGGCTCTCTTGAGATAGATGACCATAGGCCTGATAAGTGTAACAGCGAGGGGATCCTTGGGTGGGGCACTCCACTCATTGGTGCCCCTCTCCCCACACTGCAAACATTGGAAGGCTCTTCTCACTTGCTGACTTCGTTCTCCTCTCCCATAGTTTGGGGTGTGGTGAGTGCCTTTCATGGCTGTCACCTTTCCAGAATTGGGGCAGTTATTCTCCGTCATTGTTTTCTTCTGGCAAACTGTCTAGAATGTTTTGTATCACCATCACTACATCTGCTAATGAGCAATTGTTATCGAACAAAAAACCACATAAATTTGGGTTTACTAATCTGCGAATATGTTTACGGGCAATTGTTTTTTTATCCCTTTATGGGAGATTGGCACTCCATGTAGTAAACGAATCACAATCTCGAAAAATATGAGTTGCAAAACTGAGAACTGACTTACCCTCTCGAAGTTTTGGTGGGTAACATTGTTTCATATCACCTTTCTGGCCTCGGGCAAGGCATATTTCTCAATTAAACGTTGTTTTATTTCATTATAACTTCTTAAACTGGTTTGTGGCCAACACATTACTTCCATTGCCAGAGCATCTTTCAACAATATAATTACTTGATTTGCTTTTTCTCTTTCTGACCACCTATACGCGGCTACTTTATAGTCTCTGAAAAACACTTTGATCTATTAAAATCCTTCATTAGGCCATTGATCGTCAAAAGACCTAATAACTTGCCTGGAGTTCTGGAAATTTTGGAACTACGACGTTTTGAGTATCTTCACTCAGCTTGTGTGCTTTCACTCGTGTGCGTTTGAACTTCATTTAGATGCGTCGTTCAACAAATAATCTGTTTATTAACTCGGCTAGGTCATCTAACGTCTTGTGTTCGTTGCTCTCATCTATATTCTTCTTCGGCATCACTATAACCAACTGTTCCTTTGTTTTCACCTCCCGCAGCAGCAGTGTCTATTATGTTAGTCCTCGCATATCTAGGCATCTTGAACTTTCATTTTACCAGCTTAAATAACAACTTCGCTCGAACCAAACGCAAACAGACATATTCTTTCACCTGACACTAATTATGTCCGATGTCGACGGATAATGAGACATTGGAACATGGGGTTTTTTCACTTCAATATAAAAAGGTTCGTGAATAAACTTTACACAGCCTGATACTCTTCAGACGAGTACCTTCTTGTTCTTATGAGCGCTCGAGTGGTACTGCTTACACTTCGGAGCAAGTAAATGCAATATTGCTCTGTTAATATGCTGAATTGTTAAGTTTTCAACATGTCATGTATCAGACTTAACCCACGTCACCTATAACAGAGTTCAGTGTTCGCGCAAAAAAATTTATGACAGTCATAGTACTCTTAAAACAGTCATTAATCTCACTGTATAAAACACATACTTCCAGATATTTTTCATACAAGACTTAGGACACACACACACACATATATACATATATATATATATATATATATATATATATATACATATATATATATATACATACATATATATACATATATATATATATATATATATATATATATACACACGTAGCTGTGATTAGGAAATTATGATGGGAATTACACTATGAGAGAGAAAATGAGTAACATAGATTTGAGAGCAAACTAAAGTAAAGGATATTCTAAAAACATGTAAGAAAAAGAAATGGACATGAGCAGAGCATATAATGCGAATGACAGATAATAAATGGACAGCAAGAATAACAAAATAGGGAAGGAAGAGAAAATAATGGATTGACGAACTAAGGAAATTTGTTGGTATAGACTGGCATAGGAATACCATAAACAGAAACGAGTGGAAGAACATATCTGAGACCTTTGTCTTTCAGTGAATATATTTTACATATACATATATACTGTATACACACAGATATATATATAAATATAAATAAACATATTTATGCATATATATGTGTGTATATATATACATATATATATATATATATATATATATATATATATATATATATATATATATATATGTATATATATGTATATATATACGTATATATATATATATATATATATATATATATATATATATATCTATATATATATGTGTGTGTGTAAATATATTTATACATATATACATATATATATATATATATATATATATATATATATATATATATATATACTGTATATATATATACATATATATATGTATATATATATATAATATATATATATATATATATATATATATATATATATATATATATATATATATACAGTATATATATATTCATATATTTGTGTTTACCTATATGCATGTATACAGTATATATAATTATTTGTGAGTTTGTTTCTCTGTGTGTTTACACTTATATATTACTAGTTGTCTTGAATAAACTGTGTATTTGTTGATGAAGCCAAAGGCAGCACGAAACTGCAGCATGGTGACAATAAACACCATGACAAATGAATCTATGCAGAGCGACCTTGACAAATATACCTCCCCAAGATGGCTGTTACCCTCACACATGCAGGCTGGATTCCTGAAGCATCTAGTGGTAGAATATCTATGCTCGCTGTACTCTTCGACAATTCTCTCTCTCTCTCTCTCTCTCTCTCTCTCTCTCTCTCTCTCTCTCTCTCTCTCTCTCTCTCTCTCTCTCTCTGTATATATCCTATTCCCAAATAATGAGATAAACAGTGTAGAGATGGCTATTCACAAACAACAAAATGCTTTAGGTTACTTCCGTTATGTCCTTGTAAATATAAAAATTCTGTCAAAGATAATTTGGCGGTTTCCATTTTGGTTTCATATGTTGTTCAGTGATGAGAAGAAACGGGGCTATTCCATTCCGTGCATGTTGAATGTGGTTATCAAAATGATCGTATAACCCAAATAGCAAGAATACGTAACAGCTACAATTTTAGATATGGACTTTAACATTAACTTCCACATTCCTAGTTCAACATACCTCAACTTACTAGATAAACTGTATTTGAAACCAATAACCCCAATCTTATTTATAACATTGGAAAAATATTTGATACAATATGATCAATAGAAACTGAGGATTAGAGAGAGAGAGAGAGAGAGAGAGAGAGAGAGAGAGAGAGAGAGAGAGAGAGAGAGAGAGAGAGATTAAAAAGGTTAGCCAGAAAAATCTAATAAATTTTGAGGTACACTTACCCACGACACCTATAATCCATTGCCAGCGGACCTTCATTGTCACCTGTAAGGGATGAAAGATATCATAGCTTTAAATTTGACACCTCTTAAATACTATACGAACAGTTGAAACGAAAAGTATGTTAACACAAATTGTGCTCATGACTTCTCACCATTGTTAAAACCATAATCTCTGAATGAAACATCACGAGACTTTATAAGATGTCACTTTCCAAGGATAAAATGACACCTACAAGACTTCAAAGGCCTTTCTCTCTAGCATTCATTTGCGTCTTGCTTTTCTAAGAAGACAATATCCAAAGGGCAATTTTGTGCAATTCCTTGTGAAAGAAAAAAGGTTCAGAACTGTCATTCTTTCAAATATATCTCTGCTTTATTAAGATAATGCTTTGTACTCATTAACGATGGGAAAACGAAGAGGAACATCCGATTCTATAATTCTTAGGTGTGCTATCTGAAGCTACTCATGTATAAACTTTTAATAATAATAATAATAATAATAATAATAATAATAATAATAATAATGATAATAATAATAATAATAATAATAATAATGATAAGGTTTGCAAAAGGGATGGCTGTTTTTCATAAGTTACTCTTTGTAATGTTTATGCTAATTGTAACTTCGCCTATAAAACCTAGCAAGCTGTAAATCTTGATCCTGTTTCTTGAAATGTACAAGGAATGTTGGGTCAATCGACCTGGCTTCTAAATATATCTTGACACATGGCAGGAAATGTTGGTGGCAATACTTTTGATAAGACATAAGAAAACAAAAAACAAAAAAAAAGAATCTCCAAAATACAAACTAAGGTTAAAGGGGCTTCTGAACAATGACTTGCCCCCTATACAATCAAAGGTGTTCAAATACGTCAGAAAAGGCAAGGTCACAAGGTTACCTGGTATTGGTCACTGTCTGGAAGCCGAAGAAATCGTATTTTTGATAACGCTGCTATACAGACTTAATTTCAAACGATTACAGTATTGTGCCAAAATAATTAGCACAATATGTCAGCATACAGGATCATGAAGACTATTTCTTAGGTATATTGATATATAATTATTAATCATTAATCATTCATTAACATATGTTAGCAACTTAGATTTGCAGAGGACATATTTCTACTTAGTGATTCAAGGAAGGAATTGTTAAATATGTTAGAAGATTGCATAGAGAAATCAGAAATGTAGGACTGAAATTAAAAATGTTTAAGAATAAGATAATGTTCAATGAAATCCATAAGGGTTATGGATGAACATCTAGAGATTATTAATGGATATACGTACTTAGGAAACACAGGACATGAGACCGAAAAGAAAAGAAGGGTAAGCATGGCATGGGGAGCTTTTGGTTTACAAAATGAGATTTTGAAAGCTAAAATGCCACTTTCTCTAAAAAGAAAAGTATTTAATCAAATGGTCTTAACAATACTAACTTACGCATTAGAAACATGGAACCTTACTAAAGCTTTAGAACATAAGATGGGAATGAAACTAAAAGACATAAAAAGAGCTACAGGGAAACGAGAGCAAACTAAAGCAAAAGATATTCTAACAACATGTAATAAAAAGAGATAGGCATAGGCAGGACAGACAATGAGAATGACATTAAGAATAACAGATTCGATCTCTAGAAATTGCAAACGAAGCAGGGGATGGAAGAAAAGACGGTGGATTGACTAATAAAATTTTGCTGGTATGCACGGCCATAGAAAGACCATATAGAGACGCAGGTGAAAGTACATGTTTGAGTCCCTTGTCCTGTAGTGGACTAGCAACAGGCAATGATGATGATGATGATGATATATATATATATATATATATATATATATATATATATATATATATATATATATATATATATATATATTTATATGTATAGATATATATATATGCATATATATATATATATATATATATATATATATATCTATATATATATATACATATATATATATATATAGATAGATAGATAGATATATATATATATATATATATATATATATATATATATATATATATATAGATAGATAGATAGATAGATAGATATATATATATATATATATATATATATATATATATATATAGATATATATATTTATTTATTTATTTATATATATATATATATATATATATATATATATATATGCATATATATGTCCCAAGCCTTTCATAGAAAATATGTAGATGTATATGCGTTCTATACAATGAGATCAATGGCCTTTTTAAAAGTACTGTGACTATTATAAATGATGATGATGATGATGATATATATATATATATATATATATATATATATATATATATATATATATATATATTTATATGTATAGATATATATATATGCATATATATATATATATATATATATATATATCTATATATATATACATATATATATATAGATAGATAGATAGATATATATATATATATATATATATATATATATATATATATATATATATATATATATATATATAGATAGATAGATAGATAGATAGATAGATATATATATATATATATATATATATATATATATATATATATATATATATATATATATAGATATATATATTTATTTATTTATTTATATATATATATATATATATATATATATATATATATATATATATATATATATATATATGCATATATATGTCCCAAGCCTTTCATAGAAAATATGTAGATGTATATGCGTTCTATACAATGAGATCAATGGCCTTTTTAAAAGTACTGTGACTATTATAAATTGTTGTGCAAGATCATTGAACTCTCTTATAAGTGACGTGTCTCAAGTCTTAGGCTGGGGTCACACATCTGCAACTAAGGTCTGTGACTCGCTGCGATTTTAAAAAATCCAAGAAATGGCGGAAAGTCTAGCGATTGTTCAGCTGTTTTATGTCGGAGCAACCTGTTGCACGCTCCCCGCTAGATTCCCGCTCATTTATTCTTGGACCCAGTTGAACGCGAGTCACCACA
Source organism: Palaemon carinicauda (assembly GCF_036898095.1). Classification (NCBI taxonomy): domain Eukaryota; kingdom Metazoa; phylum Arthropoda; class Malacostraca; order Decapoda; family Palaemonidae; genus Palaemon; species Palaemon carinicauda. The sequence continues at coordinate 146,527,510 of NC_090737.1, read as the reverse complement.
GACTGCGTTTAGCATGGGATTAAGCCTGCGAATAATCGTGACTAGTACAAATTCCCGTGAGATTTATTGCGATGACTTTAGAATGCCTCTAGATTACTACTCGGTTACCACTCGATTGCCATTCGACTTGGCAGCGAGTGCACAACGATTGGCCAAGGAGGCATATGAAGGGAGGTTTCTGACCTGGCAGCGTAATATTTTTAACATGTTTTTATTTAATCATGTTTTTTTTTATTCATCTCATGCATAGCAATGTGTTTTGATTATTCATAAATAATCTTTATCTCTTCAAGTCATTCATAATCTTTTAACATTTCATTTATTTACGTTTGTTTTCTATATTTACCTCATTCATAGTGATCATTTAACATTTTTATTTGTTCATATTCTTTATTTTCTCTGTAAGCCATTGATAATGATTGCACATTTTATTTATTCACGTTCGTTTCCTTTATTGACCATCTAACAACTTTTTATCTATTCATGTTTTTTATTTGCTATTTAAGGCATTGATAATGATAAAGGATTTTATTTTTTCATGTTAGTTTTCTTTATTGATTCGATTCATAGTGTCCATTTAACATTTTTTTCTCTATTCATATTCTTTATTTTCTATTTAAGACATTGATAATGATTGGAGATTTTATTTGTTCTCGTTCTATTTTTATTCTAGTTTCTTCTGTTCACTTCGTCGGTGATTGCGTACTGGCAGGGGACGAGAGACAAATCACAAATGAAACCATATGAGAGTGAACAGCTCCAAAGCTGTTCTTTGAAATGCACCTAAAAAAGGGATTCACGCCGTATAAGACCATCTACAGCATCTAGAATTAAGGTGTCACGACACTTTAAATCGATTCTGTCTCAAAGGAAATACGCCTTTCTGTTATCTAAAAGCTTTTGATATGCTAGCTATAATTCCACGAAACCGTAAGTTCTATAATGAATCATTTCTAATGAATGTCCACCAGACTGCCTTGACTTGGCACTTCTATGGAGCAGCAGAACGAGTAAGAAAATAGAGACATAACTGATGGCTTACAACATTATATTAACCTACTTAGTTTCATCACATCTAGTTCAAGGTGAACCTTTCCTCCTCCTTCTCCTCCTCCTCCTCCTCCTCCTCCGCCTCTGCCGCCGCCTCCTCCTTTCTCTTCCAACATTCTGAACAAACTCATCTCACAAAGGAAAGGCCGAGACTGAGAGGCCACTATTATAATTATAGTAGGTAAGCAGAGCCACAACCTCAGATCCTAACATGAAGCATTCGATAATGAAAGGAATATTGGATACAATGAATCCTAGGTGACATAGGAACGCGTTCGAAGAGAGCTAGAAAGAGGGAATGCAAAATTTCTTGTTCCCATTCTGATTCTCATCAGATGAGAAAAGGTCAAAGTTTAATGTCTAGGCAACCTAAAGTTTACCTCTACGCCTGGTTCCGTGCACACATACAGATACTCGAGTGCTATATTCATTATAATCTTATTCAAAGGACCTTGAAAAATACGAATTATGGATTTTTTGAAAGTAGTGAATCAGATGTCGACCATGTTACATAATATTTTAATTCCCGGTACTCCATTAGTCCTCAACAAACCGGCTGCCATTTCTTACAGAATGCAAGCAGCGCAAGACCGGTTACTTCAGAAGCAGTGGAAATATAAGTACAGGCTGCAATAGCTGAGCAGTTCCTACGGGCTGACCAAGAGAATGGCCCGTGCCAACAAGAACTGTTGGCTTTAACCCACTACTACTACTAAGTAGTTCAATTTTGTCAGTGCGCACTTTTGGTCAAAAGTTGTGCATTAAATTGTGATTTTTATCTGCAATATTTTAGCAACTTTAGAAAGTTCCTCGAATGATAAAGATAATTTTAACAATTGTAATAATAATTCTAATAATAATCTTAATAATTTTAATACTAGTAATAATTTTAATAACGACAATAATTTTAATTATTTTAATAATAATTTTAATAATAGGGGCTCCAACACGGAAAAATAACCCAGTGAACAAAGGAACAAGGGAATGAATAAACTACAATAGAAGTAATAAACAATTGAAACAAAATATTTTAAAATTCCAAAATACTCTACACCCTAGTAAAGAGATTTAATATATCAAGTTACCATATATCATAACAACATGGCTTGATAGAGGACAAGCTTAACAGGCCAGCATGATGGATACTTGGCTTCAATAATGGATGTATAAAGTCTTTGAGTTATTTTCTTATACAAAAATATATGTCAAATAATGTAGTTGTGTTTCAGTCATTCATAATTTCTAGAGTTGCATTTGAACAATCTACAGAAATATCACTGCCTGCACTCACTTCACAGCCTCTACAACGTTATCACTGCTTCCAGAAGCCATTTCAAGGGCACTGGCTAACTCTATGGATGACTCGGTTTGATGCCTTTTCTATTTTACTTCCTTACTCAGCTTTTGTTGCTTCCTTGTCTTCGCAGTTAATGTCATTCTTTCACATGAAGGAACCAACTATTCCCATGGCTCCTTGCATGAGGAATTTTTATCTCCTCACCCATACACCAAAGACAAAGAGCAAGTAAGGATAAAAATCCCTCTATCATAGGCTTCTTTAAAACTAGCCTGAATTCAGGAATGAATCTTATTCCAGTCATGGATTTTGATAATTATGTAAGAAAATTATTCATTAGTGTCCATACTAAACTATATTTTACCAAATTACACAAATATAAAATCAATAAATTAATTTATAATGATAGAATAAAAAAAATCATTAATTAGTTCCCTTTTCTGGTGGGAATTTTCACTATCCAAAATTTTGCTCCTATCTCTTGGAGAAGAACGCATAATGAAAGGAGATGTCTGAGATTCTCTAGAGACTTTGATAATTGTCATGGGTAGATGAAATAATATTTAAAACATATCTTATTAAAATGTAACCATATATTTTCCAAGATTGTAAGAAACAAGAAGAGATTCAGCTAGTGTTTGGTCAAAGATGCCATCACCTTACTGTCGTCAACGTATTGGGAACAAACCGAGCCTTAAGGGAGACTGTCTGCAGCAAGAAGGAAATTATCTTGTTTGGACAAAGATGTCATTACCTCAATTAGAGTAGTCAAAATTTTTGAAAAACTGAGCTTCGATGAAAATCCCTGTTTATGGAAAATGTCATCACTGTTCGTGACATGCCACATCTTTGTTATGGTGCAACGTCAGGTCCAGATTGCATAAAAAATTTGTTCTCTGGTGTGGCCAAAATAGGTGCTTTTAAGGAAACTAATCAGGATGCAGAATATAAAAAACTCCTTATACAGAAAAGACGATTATCCACTGTAATTACCTCCACCCACACATGGGTATATAAACATCAAGAAGAAACTGTCCAAAAAAGATAGGAAAAGAAAGAAGCTATGTTTGGACGAGATAGAAACCCCACCCTGATGACAAAAGGACAAAGATAGAAGACCAGAAGTCGGACAAAGTAACATTCTGACCTCTATTTCAGACGACAAACACCTATCTCCAAAATCTTGTCATGGTCAAGACGAATTGAAGCTGCCAGCCTTTCCTGCTTCTGATGGAAAGTAGCCATCACCACCAGTAGCCTTCCTTCACTTTTATACTATCACCGAATTCTGGGAGAAATCATCTTGATGCCACCCTTTCTATAATGTTTTCGAGTCCAAAGTCATATGAACTTGAGCTGCACTTCTGTATGTTCTCAAACCAAAAAACCCATGTACCAGTATCACATCAGTCGTTCCATGATCAGGACCTCTTACAAGAAAAAAATAATTTCTCCAGGACTGAGAAGGAGCGAGTTTAGGACAACAGCGAGACCTGCTTTGTGGCGCCCCTGACTCCTGCTTCGGACACCTTCTCGCCCATCATCATGCTTCATCCCATCGTCATCATGTCCGTCCGTCTGTGTCCTTGCTGATCCAACACATATATCCTGCTTTCACATTATATAATTTAGATCTTCGCATCTGTGACGGGCTGCCAACTCATAGAGCTCGTGGTTCTCCAAGTTGCTGGCCGATCTACATTCATCAATTGTCATCTCAGCAGCTGCAGAAGAGTAACATTCCATAAAGTATTCTTCTACTTTCCTGATAGTTCCCCAGATCTATTGATATTTTTTATGGATTTAATTTGTCATTAAATGTAAAGGAGCAACATTAATTTTCTTTGTAAATTAGTTTGTGAATAAATGTGTAATGTCTTAGTGTGTTTCCTTTCATATTCATTTCCCATATTTAAATTGTTGTTGTCGAATACAAGTGGGACACTGATTTTGGTCACAGGTGTCAGTTTCAAGTTGAATAATGACTTGAAGTAATCTTAAGGCATTATTTCTCTTTTTAAACACACAACAATTATTCACCAGAGATAGAGAAATAGAACAATTTAGATTTCCTACTTATGCAAAATGGCATACACCCGTAGGCCTAAAATTTATCACAGTATTCTATTGGTTATCATCAGTATTATCTATATTACTGGTAATTGCTTGCATATTTACGGCACTTGTAATGGTAATATGTATTATGTGATAAGAATCAAGTGATCATATTTTTTCATATACCATGTGTATGGGGGTGTTGTCAATTTTGATTTTTTAAAACTTTCAACAAATCTGGGAAGCATAATACAAAATACTAGAATAACTCACTTTTATATTTTCATGTTTTACTCTTTTTGTTTAAAATCATTTCTCAAAAAGAACAAGAAACCTGAAACCCTTAAGTCAACCATACACGCAAAGGACTGTCAGTGTCGTTTGTTCAGCCGCACTGGACGGTTGCTTCTATCAGGAAGGTCACGTGTAAAGGTTGCTCGGCACAGATTCAGTTGTCACCATTATCTAATCTTACCACACTACCATTTTGTGTCGCCTTTGGTTGCACCAAAAAGTGCACAGCGTAGTCAAGACAACTAGTAATATATAAATGAGTAAATGCACAAAGAAATAAACTCATAAATACACAAGAACACGCACACACAGACACGCACACATATATATGCATATATATATATATATATATATATATATATATATATATATATATATATATATATATATATATAATATATATATATATATATATATATATATTGTACTTAGAATTGAAATCAACCCATCATTACCATCGTATCTAATTGGTAGTTTGCTACTTGGCATTCGATTAACGATAAATTTTGCACATCTAGACGTGTTTTTCATATTTAAATAAGCCATATATTTTTTATACATTAATGTCTGGATTCTCTCAACGACCTTGGGATCAGAGCCCCAGGCAAAATCACACAAATTCAAGAGCTTGTGACCGGCCGGGAGTCGAGCCCTGGTCCGGCAAACTTGTATAGACAGAGACTTAACCACTTGGCCACGAAGAAAGATAAAAGACAATGACAATTCTTCTATATTTATACCTGTCGAATTCCGGTTTTTTGTACTAAGAATTGAATTCAACCCATCTTCACCATCGTAGCTGATTGGTAGTTTGTTACTTGGCATTCGATTAATGATAAATTTTGCACATTTAGACGTGTTTTTCATATTAAAATAAGCCATATATTTTTTTTCATACATTACTGTCTGGATTCTCTTAACGACCTCGGGATCAGAGCCCCAAGCGAAATAACACAAACACAAGAGCTTGTGACCGGCCGGGAGTCGAACCCTAGTCCAGCAAACTTGTAAAGACAGTGACTTAACCACTTGGTAAGCCATTGCGATGCTATTAACGTAAATAGTAAGAATTCTTTAATTATTCATGCAAAATCAGTGGGGGAATTATGTAAGCGTACACATTCTGAAAACTATCGTGAGAATATTGTTGGCTCATGTAATAGTTAAAGCAAGAGGTCATGTAAAATACTGAGAGAGAGAGAGAGAGAGAGAGAGAGAGAGAGAGAGAGAGAGAGAGAGAGAGAGAGAGAGAGAGAGAGAGAGAGAGGGAGATGGCAATTACTTATATAGAGGCTGAACTTTCAAGTGTAAAACGTTATAATCTTTTTTGTTTCTTTTTTTTATTAGGATATAAAATGAATTATTGTCTATCATATTTGTTTAATTTACCTGTTCAATGAGTTCAGAGAGAGAGAGAGAGAATGACTTTGAGTAGAGCTAGTGAGTGGGATGAGTACGCACTCAACGCAGATTCGTCTTGCACTGATTGAACACCAATTATTGTCATTGATATGGTACGAGTTCATTCTCTCCCCAGAAATAAAAAAAAAAAAAAAAGTTGTCAGATACTCCGTTTTCATCATTATTCGTACGAGATACCAAAACATTTAGAAGCAGGTAGCAATATTTTTGCAGGCGAGTGTACATATATGTATGTATGTATGTATGTATGTATGTATGTATGTCTATTCAAATCATATGTGTACAAATATGTATACATATCCCAAATGCATACATATACACATATATACAGTATATATATACATATATATATATATATATATATATATATATATATATATATATATATATATATATATATGTGTGTGTGTGTGTGTGTGTGTGTGTGTCTGTCTGTGTATGTATATACTAATACATACATACATACATATCTTGCAAGTTTCATCGAACTCAAGATGACTGTTTACTTTTCTATATTATGTACATGTACATGTATACTCTCTCTCTCTCTCTCTCTCTCTCTCTCTCTCTCTCTCTCTCTCTCTCTCTCTCTCTATAAATATATATATATATATATATATATATATATATATATATATATATATATATATATATATATATGATTTCTGTCACGCTGAGAGGCAACACTAAGAACAATCTTCTTAAAATTGCCCAAACTGCCTTGTGGTAGTTAGGAGAGGGGAAGGGATGAGAAGCTTTGAATCTGTGTGCATGTGTTTTTACGCATGCAGGCATATCTATATCAAAATTTACCCGTCATTTCTGATGGTCGCGTAAACCATCATATATATTCTAAATTATATATATATATATATATATATATATATATATATATATATATATATATATATATATGTGTGTGTGTGTGTGTGTGTGTGTGTGTGTGGGCACGTTATATATATATATATATATATATATATATATATATATATATATATATATATATATATATATATATATATATATATATGTATGTATGTATATACATATATATATATATGTATATATATATATATATATATATATATATATATATATATATATATATATGTATGTATGTATGTATATACAATAAATAATGATATTTAGTGTAACATTTCAAATTGGAAGTAGGGGGTATTTCGAAACCGTATGCGCATAAATTGCGAGAAAATGTATGTACGACGTTTATTTACATTAATCACCATGTTAGTCACCGCCTATCTACCCTGTTCCAAGATTGTGGTGGTCTTCACATTTGACTTTTCTGTAGGACTCTACGACGAGAGAGGAAGATCGATCTCCTATGATATAATAATGATAAAACAAAAATTTTCCGAAACGATAAATCAAAAGGTTGTGAAATGCAATCAGTTCATCATTATATTATTAGCCGAAAAAGGGACGAGGTATGGGTGTACAGTACTGGGTCATAATGGGTGAGTCAAGCCAGTCCATCCCCACACACACCACTGACTGCCAAGGGATTATACAGCCAGTTTTGGCGAGACTGCCTTGTCCGGTGAACATGCTGAAAAGATGAGAGGATTGGCTAGTCTTGTCGGGTTTGTAGTTTTTTACTTCCCATCTTGATAAAGATTGGGTGGTTAGTTCCAGTCTCGCTAAAATAGAGCACCAGTCCTCTGCAAGTACGGGTTGCTTTAGAGATACCTCCAAATCCCACCTTTCAGTCTTGTATCCATAATAACAGAATAGTGGATCTCCTATAATATGTTTTTGTTGCAGTTTTGATTATGTAGAAGTTAAAAAGGACCAATTCTAATCACTTAGATTTTAAAACTTTTACTGTAGCATCAATAATTCAATTTATGTAAAAAAAAAAAAAAAAAGGGTTTGAATATGAATGTTGTACTGAAACTTTATTGAATGAAGAAACTTTGGTGTCTCGAAGATCTCATGAGTGTAATCTTGAAAAATGGGCCAAGGTCACTCATACTGGTGTCGCTTATTCAGTAATTATAGATAAAAAGTTGGAGATAGAATCATACATATCATAAACAAATTGAGAATTAACCATATTGAATTTTATTGAACAAACTTTCATTCGGATTATATCAAAAGGAAGATATAATTCAATAGGTATTCGTTCAAAGATGGTTTCTTGTAGCGAAAGTAAGAGTTCTGGATTATTTAAGCTTATTTCATTTACTCCGAATATTAGCAATTTTACTGTAAACTCAAAAATAAGCTGTTTTCTGCCCATCTTTTTCCGTCCTAAAACAGGGAATCATTTACAATGTTATTTTGATGAAGAATGTGGCATCCTCCGACGTACTACATACAGTAGTTTGTGGAATATACTGTTTACTATTTCAAAGACAAAATAGATAAAATAGTTCGCTTTTACCTAAAACAATTTTAGGTCTGAGTAACACATTGCCCACGGCTCCTGGAATTTTGGAAGATTAGCTCAAAATTTAAATTTATGCATATTTTTCGAATTTATAGAATTTAATTTAATTAGAAAAAAGTTTACAGCATTTTCAATTAAACAATCTAAAGTATCAGAATCTCTTGTTAGACCTACTATGCGCAATCTCTGCTTTTAAACTTCTCTCATCCAATTACGAAACCATATGAAGGAACTTCATCCAGATAGTAGTTCATATAGAAGGATTGTCATTATACTGTGTTAGCTTAAGTTCCCGTTATTTTCAGTGTGTTTAATAATTGTAAACCTACAAAAGCAAAAATATTGAAGCCCTTATTTGAGAACATTTCCAGTAAAGCATTCGATATCCATGAAAATTACCAACAGAACTAGCTGGAAGGCAAGAGCGAGGTCATCCGTGTGTGAAAGGGAGAGTGAACAGGTCCAGACAGTTGCCACCATCGCACTCCACTCAATTTAGTCCACAGTAATGAATTCAATACAACCGGGCCATCAAATTTTGCATTGATCTAATTCACCGACATGCCGAAGATGCAATAATGATGGATTTATGAAAGACAATGTCAGTTATCCAAAATTCTTATTCATTTATACCTAAGAACACTAACATAAGCGTACCTACATACACACACGCATACACAGACATCGTTAGAAAATATTTCTTCCAAAGACCCTACTCTTCTTGCAGCTAAACTCGGAACTTCGTATACAAAGATAGGAAAGCTAAAGTGTTGATTAAAGTTTATAAATAAGAAATCATTGAAGATTTTTTTTTAATATCGGAAAACTATATCAATAAGTATCTAGATTTGTCAATATCTCCATCAAGGTCTATAGAATGTATTCTATAGACTTTGATCTCCATCACATACATTTACAATTTAGAAGCCCGGTAAAAGAAGAGAGAGAGAGAGAGAGAGAGAGAGAGAGAGAGAGAGAGAGAGAGAGAGAGAGAGAGTGTGTGTTCATATCTCTATAGTAAAATCTTTCAGGAACTTTTGTCTCATCAAAATAATAAATATCTTTATACACAACTTTTGGATGAAAGACTTTAGTGAGGTTATGAATAGGAGATATGAAGGGAATAATTTGATTGATATACCTGAAGCTGATGAAAACGTTCATGTGACCATGAATGAATTCAGTGTTTGAAGTTGAAGCTATCCTCTAAAAAACTAAAGAGATGGAAAGCCTCTGGATACGATGGAATAACTGCCGAAATGATACTGGCCAAAAATGAAATGACTCCCAGACTACTTACGAGATTATCATGTAGAATGTGGCGTGAGGGGCAAAACCTGATGAATGGGAGTTAGGCGTGTTGGTGAAAATGGCAAAAAAGGAGACCTGACAGATTGCAATAATACGAAGGCATAATACTTATGTCTGTTGTTATGAAAATATATGGTATGCTTATTCTAAAGAGACTGGAGAAAAAGATTGATAAAAAGCTGAGATGAACATGCAGGATTTAGAAAAGGTAGAAGTTGCACTGACCAAATTTTCATTTTGAGACATGTTGTACAGCAATATGTGGAATATAGAAACCCTCTTTTGATGGCATCTGTGGACTATGAAAAAGCCTTTGATAGTGTGCACCGGCCAATTTAGTGGAGAGTCTTGCGTTACTATGGAATTAAGTCTGTTCATGAGCATAGCAAGTGCACAGTTAATATTAATGGAGTCTTATCAAACGAATTTCCAGTAAATAGTGGAGTTCTCCTAGTGAAAGTGATGTCACCTATGTTGTTTATCCTCCTCATGGACTTTGTTGCGTAGAACAGTCAGAGATGGTGGAGAAGGATTGAACTGGATTGGTGATAGGAATTTAGCAGAGCAGAGTATGCTGATGATGCTGTCCTTGTTAGCAGAACACCACAGTATTTGCAATGCTTGCTTTCCAGAATGCATGAAATATCACACGAGGTTAAGCTGAAGATAAATAGAAGAAAGATAGAGATTATGAGAACAGAGTATATAATTTCCATATCATTGGAAGGGTTAAACGATTAATGAGGTAGAATCATTGAAGTATTTAGGAACTATGATCTCCAATACAGGGTCTTTAGAATTAGTTAAGTGGAAGATTGAAAAAGCAAATCAGATAATGACTAAATTAAGTAAGATGTGGAAATCAAATCGCCTGAAATTACATATGGAGATTTTTTTGACATGCTCTTTTCAATCCCCAGGAGAGATTAGTTCACCAAAATTTCAACTGGGCTCCACAAGGCTCTAGAAGAGCTGGAAGACCCAGGCCTACATGACTGGGGACTATGAAATGTGACGTGAGAGATGATGAATGGAGAAGTATTGAATTAAAAGCTCAAGATAGAGATGACTTGCGAAATCTAACAGAGGCCATTTCTGTCAATAGGCGTAGGAGGTGATGATGATGATATATTCTTATGAAGCTGGTTTAGTGTAAAGTAAATAAAATAGTTTATTCATAATTTTATTTATATTTCATTTGTGCATTAAAAAGACGTAAGTATTTTATGTAAATTACATAAGACTTTTGTCGTGAATTTCATTGTATTATTTATTCGAGTTACTATATGTAAGTTTACGTTAGATTTTAAGAAATAACTTTTTATTTCATGTATGTTTGTTACGAAGTATTACGTAATATATTTGAGAGTGTTGTGAGATTTGTGTGAGATATGAACAAGGGCTTAGGTAATGTTATTTTATATTTCATGAGGTATTGTGTCATGTTTTAGAGAGAATGCTCAGTAACATGTGCTTTGGAAAATTCTCTACCACGTGCTTTAGAAACGTCGCGAATGTCTGGTGACAGGATGTTACCTTTATTTTTATTTCGGGGATAAAGGGTGGACGGAGCTAGCTGACTCAGAGAGCCGTCTGAGTACAGCGTTCAGGACAGCGAAACTTGGCAACTTTGACGCTTTGCTCTACCCCCACGCTTCCCAAATCCTTTGGAATCTTCTGGAAGCTATTAGATTTCATATAAAAGGTGACACCAAGGTTACACAGATAGGAAGAGATTACCGGCTTTAAGATTGACTTCTCCTCGCCTCTCTCACTCGCACACGCAACCCAGAGTATTGTTGTTGAAAGTGTTCATTACGTTTAGTGTGTCCTCTCCTAAGTGACTCAGTGCCCCAAAGCAAATCGTGCGTCGAAAAGATACGTAAGATGAAACAGTAATTTTCAATTCATTGTATTAGGATAAGTGTTGGCATTGTATAAAGGTTTATGGTAATTGGCCCTGTAGGAATATTAGAGATTTGTATAGTGATCTAGTTATCAAATTTTCATTAAGTGTCAAACTTGAATATTGTATTATTCAGATTTAATTTCAAGCTTTCGTATAATTTACATTGCGTTATTTCTTTTCTTAGTCTAAGGTTTATTCAGATATAATAGTTCAAGTAATGTTAAAATATAATTTTCAGATCATAACATTTATGTCATAATCTAAGTTTTGTTCAGACTTGATTTTTTTCTAGTGGCTTATTTTGTTATTATGTAAATTCTCTTCAAAGTGTTGTAATTTGTATAGAATATGTTTATTTTTGTAAAGAGTGTATTATTCCAATCATCACTATTTAGAACCAGATTCTGATCGTTTCCTGTTATGAGCCGTAGAAAGTCATAGATAATTCTCAAGAGTAATTACCCAGTCTAGTTAGAGTGTACTTAAGAGACCTTTGGATATTAAGTGTTTTATATATTGATGCCTGGGAGTTATTATACTCTCTCAGAATTAGTGTATTAATATCTTTAAGTGTCACAGTTTTAATGTAAAAGCAAACAAGAAAGTTTGTAACGTTTGAGTAACTTGCCAGTCGTAATATATATCATATTATATGTTTGGTTCCCAGTCACGGGCGATAGTATGACATATTTTCAATGCCCATACAAGGGAGTCATATCATATAATATATATATATATATATATATATATATATATATATATATATATATATATATATATATATATATATATATACATATATATACTGTATACACACCCACCTATATATATATATATATATATATATATATATATATATATATATATATATACATATATACACACACACACACACACACACATATATATATATATATATATATATATATATATATATATATATATATATATAGTGTGCTTGAATACGTGTGCGTATCTTTGTAAACTGTATAACGTAAAATTGGAAGATTGAACCAACAAAAAATATAAAATGTTTGTCTACAAGCATTTGGTGTATTATTACTCTTTGTACTGAAGAAAAATCTTTAGAGAGAGAGAGAGAGAGAGAGAGAGAGAGAGAGAGAGAGAGAGAGAGAGAGAGAGAGAGAGAGAGAGGGGGGGGGGACCTGGTAAACGTGAAGTCTACTAGTTTATAATTTGGTTCCAATTGCGTCGAATACTGGGTGGGATGGCTTACTTACCATAATTATGGAAAACTGACTCATAATGCAATCGCTGTGTTAAGGTTTTTCTATTAGTATTATTATTGCTGAAAATTAAAGAACCCTCTTTAAATCCCTTTCATTATTATTATTATTATTATCATTATTATTATTATTATTATTATCACATCCGCCAACGAAGTTGGAAGGATGTTTTACCCCCGTTTGTGTGTGTTTGTTAGTGAACACCTTTCTGGCTACAATTTTAATCATAGATGGATTAACTGTTACATAAAAAGTTGGAAATGATTAAATTTTGGAAGGTCAAAGTCACGGTAAGCAAAAGGTCCAATTCACGTAATGAGCCATAAGTTTGGACATCGGTGTCACAGAGACTTTAAACTTGCTTCATATTTGATTGCATGAAAATCCACGCCAATTAATACATGTTAAGGTTAAATGTAAAGGTCGAGTCCATGGTCAAGGTCAAGTAAAAGGTCAAATTCCGGTCATCAACCATACTGCCACAAGTTTAATGGTAAAGTCATGAAACTTGCAGGGATTTTAAACTGTTGTGCAAAGTGATGGAAATCATGAAAATTTGGAAGGTCAAAGGTTAAGGTCACTGACGAGCGAAACGTCCATATCAAGTATTCAGCCATAAGTTTTGACATCCTTGTCACAGAGACTTAAAAATTGGTTCTTATTAGAGTGTATGAAAATCCACGCCAATTAATACATGTTAAGGTCAAAGGTCAAGATAAAACAAAAAGTCTAGAAATAAGCTGCCGCGGCGGAGGTCTTCGCTCTACTGAGTACCCCTTTAGTCATTATTATTATTATTATTATTATTATTATTTTGAATAGAGATTTTGTGGCAAATCTCCAGAAAAAAAGATTACTTTGTTTCGATGACAATTCTCACCGTATTACCTAAATGTTTGAGAAACTATGCTTTGGAAATTTTCGTAAACTGAATAGCGGTTTACGTAACACAGCGGTCATTTCGTATTATGCTTAAAATTAGTGAAGAACATATAATGTTTTGCAAACACAATTCCCATATGTTGGCAAACGAAAAGCAAAAATGTTATGTTAATCCCCATGAAAATTAATGCTTTGGTATTCAGGTTCATAAGTCTCGAAACCCAGAGTATATAATAAATATATATATATATATATATATATATATATATATATATATATATATATATATATATATATATATATATATATATATATATATATATATATATATATATATATATATATATATATATATATATATATATATATATATATATATATATATATATATATATATGTGTGTGTGTGTGTGTGTGTGTGTGTGTGGATGTGTGTATGTGTGTCAATCTATCCTGAAGTAGTGTTTTAACTCTTTCATTCTACCTTTTTCTGCTGATTCTCATCTTAATTTGTTGGACAGAAACTTACGGTTTATCAAATTTCATTTTCCTGATCTAGATATCAATCTCTGGCACCGTCGTTCAGTTAGTTCGTTATGCATGTTCCAAAAGATTTTTTACAATTCAGACATCGGGATGGTGGTGCATATAAGTTTGGGTAGGGTCGTTACCAAAGCACGAAGTAGGTTCACTTCCCAAGGAGAGTCGTCTGCTCATTTCCCTGAGGGAGAGCAAAGCCATTTCTTCCTCCAACGTCTGTTGAGAGAGCTGAAAAAGTTTTGTTATACGGGTGGCTGGCGTTTTTGAGTACTTCTCCAAGAGTCATTTTTTGAGGGTGTCATACTCTATTAGGGCATCCCCTTGGTCACAAAGCCAATAAGAGATTTCAGGGAACATGTCCTCAGGGATCGTCTCGAAGACATAGTCTGCTTTGCTGCCTGGGCGAGTAACGCCCTTGATGTGTGAAACTGAACTTTGGCGCGCTGGAACCAGAGGAACACTTCTCTGCTGGAGAAGGGCGGCAGTTTCATTGAGGCAGTGGGTGTTGAAAAGTCAGGTTCAATGGGTGGCATTGTAACAAGGGTAGGGCAAATTGGTGAGCAAAAAAGGCAGTGTGGAGTAGTCACTCCGGTGGTCACTAATGTGGTAAAGTAAATGTTAGATTCTAATAGTTAGGTGAGGTGAATGTAAGTAACCTTTATAACGAGCTTATATACAAGTACTGCTGAGCAAGAATGTCACAAAAATACATACAAATTAAAACATGAGATAACAAGCTTAAATAGGTGTATGAAACATGTGCGGTACATCCTCATGTTATACTATTATGAGATCATACCATGCCTATGTGATTACCTCTATCCTGTTCAATCAATTCAATTAATATTGGAGCATGGAGCCCTTGAGCATTCTTCGTAATTTGATTTTGTGTATTCTCTAAGAGAAAAGTTTATCATAAATGACCTGCTGTCACAGAGACCCCAGACTGCCAGGACCCAGAAATGGAGTTGCCTACCATCCCTCTCCCAATGCTTGGCCTCTGGCCTAATCCATAGAAAACAAAATAAATATTTTTTTAGTCTAACTGTCTCAGCTTATTATAAGTTAATAGAATCATAATTACCCTGACCGAGTGTGAGAATCTCCTTATTGTCTTTCCTCACTGGGATATTTTTCCCTGTTGGAGCCCTTGGACTTATAGCATCTTTCTTTCTAAACAAGGGTTATAGCTTAGCTAGAAATAATAATAATAATAATAATAATAATAATAATAATAATAATGTGTGGTACAGAACTTTTAAAAGATCCAGAGCCTCAAGATATTTACCTTTTAAAGCTTTCAAGTGAGGAACCCATGTCACCTTGCAATCAATCATCAATTCTAAGAATTTAGCTTCACTTACACAGGGGATCTGTTGACCTTTAATGTACATATCCTGGTCTGGATGTACTCCCCAAATACGACAGAAATGGACAACAACTGTTTTGCTTACCGAAAACTTAAATCCATTCATATCAGCCCAGTGCATTATTTTGTCAATTGAGAGTTGTAATTTTCTCTCAACTTCTGCTATTCTGGCTCCAGAAAATGAAGAGATCATCTACAAACAGTGTTGATAAAATATCTTGAGGGATGACAGAGGATATCCCATTAATGGCTAACGGAAATAGGGTTACACTCAGCACACTACCTGGGGAACTCCTTCCTGACATTTCCTCTCGAACAAAGCTTCACCTATTCCAACTTGAAAATATTCATGTGAAACGAATGCTAGAGTGGACAAAGGTAGCTCTCCTCTTAATCCCATAGTATGAATGGTTTTAAGTACATCATATCTCCATGTAGTATCATATGCCTTTTCAAGGTAAGAAAAGACTGTTACATGTTGCTCCTTAGAAGCAAAGGCTTCACAAATAGAGGGCTCAAGTGCTACCAGTACATTAGTCATCAAGTGCATTTTTTCTAAACCCACACTGGATCGATGACAAAATACCTTTCTTCTCCAGGTACCACACCAGTCTTGCAATGACCATCTTCTCCATGATCTTACATAAGGAAGATTTAAATGCAATTGATCGATAGTTTGCCGCAAAAAAAACTTATTCTTACCAGGTTTTAAAAATGCTAAAATAATGGCTAGCTCCCAAACACTTAGATAACTATGATCATGCCATATTCTGTTAATAAGGATTAAGATAAATAAGTTACTAATAGCAGGTACTGTTGCGGCCAATAGTTTCTGTCCATTCTGGGAGAAAGGTCCACACAACTACTGTTACCCTCCTGAAGGGCATGTTAATGCTGGCATCCGGCCTGGCGGTACAACAAGGCAGTGCAAGCATTTTTGTATATAAAAAAACTTATTTTTTCTTTTTTTTCTCTCTCTCTCTCTATTCATTGGGAACAAAATTTATCTGTGTAAACAAATCCTTGACTATAAGCATTGCAAGGAAAGAAAGGAAGTTAAGGCTGTCTGTATGGATTGCCTGAGGAACAGCCCTGAAATAGAAAATCCCATAGAGGCACGATGGCTAAGAAGAGAGGCTCCAGGACACATGTTATCAACACTGAAATGGCAGTGATGATTGTTAAAGTAAAGTAAAATCAGATGTAAAGACAAAATGGTACATAAAGTTTGTGAAAAGAAGGCAACGGGAAGGACTTAATGTGAAGAATTTTTCTTCACTTTTCTTTCCTTTAGAATTTTGGTCTCTCTCCCAATATTGTAGTCACCCATAAAGCCTTCGTTCCCATACTTTTTCGGTTTCTTTACCGAAACGCGAGTAGACTACGCTGAATTTAACTCATTGACGATACTGTACGCGATGTTCGTGACGTCACTGCGTAGGAATGCAAAACAAAAGCCTTATACTGGTATTCGATGGTTCTTTTCATAAACTATGTGTTGAGACAGATCATTACACTGGTTTTCAATCTAACGTTAGTACTGCTACTTATAAGCAGCATATTCTATCTCTCAGTACCTATTCAGGTCTGATTAATTTTAAGATGTATGCCCATTGCACCAGCCTATTGCTAATTGCTCATTTAAATTATTGATTTTTAGTAAACCAGAATAGCTATGATTATTACGTATGTTTATTCCTTAGAGCTACAAGATTTCTCTTTGTATTTTGCCCAAAATCCTGCCTCCTACTCACTCCTTATAACGTTACATTACCCTGCCCTAAAGTCCCGCGATGACACCTCAACTGGTTTGTCCTACGCCCAATGACCCTTACCTGTTAGGAAGCAAAACCCAGGTGAGCCCACGCGACCTAAGGGTCACCCCATTCGTGCAACAGCCGTGGTTTTGACCGGCTGCTCGACCTGGTCAGTCAATCTGTGCATCACATTGTGTGGCTCAGCCCCAACTCGACTCCCACCAAACAGATGACAAAGGAGAGGAGTACAGGTATCCAGTCGGCTGGGGAGAGGGAAGAAGACGATCCCAGGAGCTGTGCCAGAGATACCCAATCTGCCAAGAAACGAGGATTCCAGGGGTGGGACGGTCAAGGGTGTAAACTATCCATTCCACAGCCATTTGCGAGGACAATAAGGGCTCTTCCAGCATTAAAGTAAGGAGTGCAGGTAAACGTCATGGCCATATAGTTTTCACCCTTTTAGACTTTATTAGTTGTTCGTTTTTCTTCATTTAGTTTAACTGGCTTTTACATGTTTCAGGCTGAGTGTGTGGGATTTGGTGTACAAATTTTGTGTATAACTTTTGTTTTAGAGACTAGTACAGTCTCGAGTCAAAAGGCCACATGCCCAACCCCACTTCATTCATTTATCATTGAAAGAGACCTCGAGTCAGGCATATTTTGATTGTCTTTTGATTTTGCTAGGTTGCATTTGTTTTATTTCGTTTTGTGCTTGTTTAACCTCTTTTGCTGCTGTTAAGATGTCTGATTTTCCAATATAAATTTTGTGTAATAAAATAACATGATTAAGTTAATTACACCCTTTCGTATTACTACTCCCTCTTTGAATTGATTATGTCTAACATGAATATTTAGTCTCGGGAGAGTATACCTAATATATTGAAACGTGCAAGTCTAAATACCTTAAGAGCAATAGGGTGTTAGCGAGTGACTTAGAATTCCTTATATGCTTCGAAGGTAAAGATTCTTATCTTTAACTTATATTCTAGTATACTACATCATTTCTCTCTCCATTGCCATTGTCTCAATAGTTTCATACCGTAAAAGTCCTGTCCAGCATCTCACTGGGATCCCTGGGATGGAGACGAAACAGATCCAGAGTGGGACAGTTTTAGACCTGACAAAGCTAAAGTAGGCCATCAAATTAGTTTTCCGGCCTCTGAACAGTAAACAGTTACTTTTTGTATTTAGAGTGAAGGTATGTGAACTACATCATCAAAGTTATTCGCAGGGTGTTTGTGCCTTGAGTGATAGTGCTCCTTGTCCTCCCCTGCTGATCTTTGCATAAATGTTATAGGGAGACTTTCCCGGAACAAGAAGTTCCCACTCAATAATTAATAAATAAATATAATAATTTCTCCACACTTAAAACTGTTGGGTTAATGCATGTATAGCAATTTTAAGTAGAAATTTAAATATAACATAGAAAGCACAAGGACGTTTGCAAAATATGTATGATTGGTTCACGGTCCAGATTGAAGTCTATATGTGGCTCTTAGTCCAGATGACTGTGAATTAGTGTGAGACGCATAGCTGAACGTGTTACCAGAAGTACTTGAAGCTGTGAGAACAGCAGTTGAGGTTGTGCAAGCTTTTGATAACTCGAAAGAAACCTTTTTTAGGAAAATGATAGTTAGACCCTGGTCATAACAGTCTGTATTTCTTTGCTTTCTGAATTATTAATTTAGTATTAGACAGTAACTTTGAACCCAGAGTTATTTTCAACTTATTAATTTTTAAAAGAAATTACAGTAGAAAATAGGGCAGAGAATGGAAACACAAATATAAGTAGTTAAGGTGTAAGGGGGAAAGGGGAGGAAACTAAAATAGAAAGAGCCAGAGGTAGAATAAAAGAAAGAAAAGTGTAGGTAGAGAGTTCCTTTCACACATGATGTGTTTCTGGCGCACAGTTCGTGCAATACGGTACCGATCCCTTCAGTTTTCTTGTGAAAGCTTTCATAGAAGTCTATTGCGGGTAGCACAAACCACAGGTTCATAAGTCCGTCGCACTTTCTAGAATCTGCATTCTAGACAGAGGAGACCTGATTGAAGCCGAACGGCTTCTTTCTCGGCCGTAGTATCAGTTTTACAAAACTTGCAATAGGCCTAAAATTGTCACGCATACCTACTTTTCACAATAATTGTCCTTACAGATATGCTAATGCAGAAATATACTTCTCTCTATGAATGACGCCGATATATATATATATATATATATATATATATATATATATATATATATATATATGTATATATATATATATATATATATATATATGTGTGTGTGTGTGTGTGTATGTATATATATATATATATATATATATATATATATATATATATATATATATATATATATATATATATATATATATATATGAGAAAAACTCAACCTAATACGATTCTGGAGCACTACATAGTAGAGATGCGATTACTAAAACTTGTAATAAATCTTAAATGTAATACATAGAAATATGGGTAAATAAGTATTTGGAGAAGAATACAATGCCTTTATTTGCAATTTTATTGCAGTGTCAATTCTTGGGTAAGGTGGTGTCATTCTGGAAGGCCTTATGTTAAGTTATAAAAAGGATATACTGTAATTCAAAACCATATTATTATTATTATTATTATTATTATTATTATTATTATTATTGTTATTATTATTATTATTATTATTATTATTACTTGCAAAAGCAGGATGCTACAAGCCCAGGGTCCCCAAAAAGGAAAATAGCCCAGTACGAAAAGGAAACAAGGAAGAATAGAATACTATAAGAACAGCAACACCAAAATAGATATTTCCTATATAAACTATAAAAACTTTAACAAAACAAGAGGAAGAGAAATTAGATAGATTAGTGTGCCCGAGTGTACACTCATGCAAGAGAACTCTAACCCAAGGCAGTGGAAGACCATAGTACAGAGGCTATGGCACTACCAAAGACGAGAATAATGGTTTGATTTTGGAGTGTCCTCCTAGATGAGCTGCTTACCATAGCTAAAGAGATTCTTCTACCCTTACTAAGAGGAAAGAAGCCACTGAACAATTATAGTACAATAGTTAACCCCTTAGATGAAAAAGAATTGTTAGGTAATCTCAGTTTTGTCATGTGTATGAGGACAGAAGAATCTGTAGAGAATAGGCCAGACTATTCGGTGTATAAGTAGGCAATGGGAAAGTGAACCGTAGCCAGAGAGAAGGATCCAATTCTGTAATGTCTGGCCAGTCAAAGAACCCAATAGCTCACTAGCGGTAGTATCACAACGGGTCAGTAAAGACTACAACCACTTATGATAATTCACCAAATGGTATTTTGATGTCATTTCGTGTAGTCTTAGCTCTCATCGATATGCATGATTTAGAATTTAAATGATAATCCCTTCCTCCCTTCAAATGATTATGTAGAATATTTTCTGATTTTACATCGTTCGTGGCAATATCTGGTTATACATTAAGAGGTGATGAAAATCATTTCTTACGATTAAGACAAACCCAAAAAATATTTTTATGACTTTCGTAGTCGATGAAAATATAAAAATCCCTTCCACTGGTAAAACAAATTCATTCTTTATGTAAACATCTCTCGAGTTGTCAGACCCTGGCAGCGACTTTAACCTCACCGTTGCGATAAGGTTTTCCAGCAATTTTAAAATTAGATGTTTCTAAATAAGATTAGATTGCAAAAGAGGCAAAGGAATACTCAGAACCAGCCACAGAAAAAAATGAGAAAAAAGAAAGGTGGCTTTAATTTGACACACGTCGGAAAACTCTCGTGGGGGTTTTTGATCTACTGTACACTATATCTCTCATTATTATTATTATTATTATTATTATTATTATTATTATTATTATTATTAATATTATTTTTATTACTATTATTGTTGTTGTTGTTATTATTATTATTATTACAAGCTAAGCTATACCCCAATTTGGAAAAGCAAGATGCTATAAGCCCAAGAGTTCCAACAAAGAAAAAATATCCCAGAGAGGAAAGGAAACAAGGAAATAAATAAACTACAAAAGAAATAATAAACAATAAGAATAAAATATTCTAAGACCTGTAACAACGTTAAATTAAATCTATTATATATATATAAACTATAAAAACTTCAAAAAACAAGAAGAGAAACCAGAGGAAAGACCCATCACCGTATTGCTGAAAAGGATTTTTTTCTGAATTCTTTAGAAAAATTGCTGTCCTTTTCTCGAAAGAAAGTTTCATTGAGTAACCTTCTATAATAGCTTTCCTTAGCTCCCGTATTTTGTGGACAATTCAGTTCTAAAAAAGTATCTTAAAATTGAATTCTGTTTGGTATACTGTATGTCGGGAATATATATATATATATATATATATATATATATATATATATATATATATATATGTGTGTGTGTGTGTGTGTGAGTGTGTGTATTTGTATATATATATATATATATATATATATATATATATATATATATATATATATATATATATATATGTATATATATATATATATATATATATATATATATATACATATATATATATATATATGTATATATATATATATATATATATATATATATATATATATATACATATATATATACATACATATATATATATATATATATATATATATATATATATATATATATATATATATATATATAATGATGTGAGAGTCACGTCTCTTTTACCCTTAAATCGGAATGTTTTGGATGAGTTTTTGTTTAAGTGTAATAATGATTTTGTTGTAACATGGTTATTTTCTGTTTTCCCATATATCATCACCTTTATCTTCAAAAACATTTCTCAATATCAGGCTTTATACTGTATAATGTCCGTTTATCATTTGCGTGGTTTGATTGATTTGATGTGGGAATTTTACTATACACCGAATATCTCTCTCTCTTTCTCTCTCTCTCTCTCTCTCTCTCTCTCTCTCTCTCTCTCTCTCTCTCTCTCTCAGCAGTGACCTAAGATGCAGTCTACATTTTGCCATAGGGAACCTTCCTTACCAGCGTTGCTAACTGCCATGTCCCTCCCTCATCCCTCAAAGACTTCAACTAAACGAAAGTGTTTCGTTAGAGAAGCTCTCATTTCAGTGCATCGTATCGATATCAAATGATTCCTGATGAATTTCTGAGTGAACAGTTTGACCTACTAAATACCTGTGGATTAACTGATTCAGTGTGTCATACTAATCCTGGTGTTCTTCTCCAGGTACCAGTCTTGCATTGACCATCTTCTCCAAGATCTTACATAAACGAGATGTAAATGCAATTGGTCGATAGTTTGCTGCTAAAAACTTATCGTCACCAGGTTTTAAAATTGGTAAAACACTTGGATAACTTTGATCATGCCATATTCTGTTAATAATGCTTAAAATAGATAACTTACTAATAACAGGTACAGTACATGTTTAGACATTGCATATGGAACTCCAACGAGTCCATGGGCTGTATCATTGCAATTAGCAAGTGCACAATTAAATTCACTTTCACTAAAAGGAGCATTGTAAGATTCCTTCTTTTCTTTTGTAAAATTTAGCATTTTCCGTTCTTCAACGCTTCTATACTAGTGACCAGGAGCTGCTTCACACTTGCATGATACATTGGAGAAATGATCACCCAAGGCATTGCTAACCTCAATTGCTCCAGTCACATACTGACCATTCACCTTCAACACTGGTGGTGGGTTGGCGGTAAATTTGCCTCCTATCTTTTTTACTTTCCTCCATACAGAAGACGATGGTGTTCTACTACTGACTGAGGAAACAAAAGATATTGAAGACTGATGCCAAGTTTCATTCATTTCATGGCAGAACTGTGCTCTACATTTCTTGCATATAATTAAATTCTTTTCTGTACAGTGTCTATGCAATCGAGTTTAAGATTTCTTTTTGGCTCTGTGCAAGACAGTTAGTTCTGAAGACCACCAGGGAACTGGTCGTCGGGAATCAAATTGACTCCTGCTGTATGAAGAGCTCCATTCAGTAAGTCTATAGCATCATCAACACTTTCAAATTGTTCTGCACTCCCTTCAGTTTTGCTAAGCTCCCAAAATCTATTCCAATGCTCCTTGTCAAGGTTTCACCGTGGCGATCTCTGTAAGGTGGATTATTGTTTGAGTTTATAATAATGGGTGTATGATCACTAGTATGCATATCATCTAACGTTCTCCAATCGAAATCACGAAGGTAACAGCTGGCAATTGAAAGGTTAATGCATGACAGGGTACTTGTCTGAACATGAAAGTGGGTGGCCTCTGTTGTATAAAGGAGTCCCACATCTTCATTTTCCACAATTGATGATATAATGTTGTCCTTTGTTTTTGCTAAAAGCTAAATCATATCCCCATAGAGGATGTTTACCACTCAAATCTCCCAGCAAGAGAAAAGGTTGAGCGAATTGTTTAATCACTTCTACTAAATTATCCTTTGAGATGTCATTTGGATGCAAAAGAAAGAGAGCAAATTGTATGTTTTCTCCCTATATCAATTTGTACAACCACTGCCTGAAGAGGGGTATGAATAGGCAAAGATATTTGGGGAACATCTCGACGAACATATATAAGACTTCCGCCATGGCTCCCTGCTTGCTGATCACATGGTGTCCTATAGCTAATAAACTCTCGATGACAAGTAGTATTAGCATCAAGCTTGCTCTCCTGTGGACATAAAATTATAGGAGATTGCTCATGAATATGGAGTTTAAATTCTTCATATTTGGCACTTAAACACTGACAATTCCATTCCAAAATAAAGAAAAAAATTATGGTTTCTTTCTGGACGACATCTTGGATGAGGTTTTCCCATTAGCAGTTTTTGATTTAACATTATTTCCTGTAGGTTTCTTTAGAGAAAGTCTTGATAAATTAGGTTTTACATTTACATTTTTCATGTTCTTTTGAACTAATTGTTGAGGGGATGGTGGCCCTCAACTTGAATTTTTATTGATTTAAGTTGATTTCTTGTTGATCTGAAATATCAACCGACAAAACATCCTATCTATTTGATGTTATAACTTTTGTGTTCTTAATGGAAGGGGATAAGAGCTGGCAATTCATCAAGTATGACATCTTCCCCACTACAGGTGCACCTGATAACTCTATTTTAAGTGAAACCTCCATCAAATCAGGCAAAGATAGAGCCAGAGACAGGTTAGTATTATGGTTTGTAATGGGGGACAAAGGTTTAATAGAAGTGGGCAAAGCCTTAGGAGACGATATTCTTGACTTAGCATGCAGCAGGCTATCAGAAGATGGCATATTTCTTTTTCGGGAACTACTAGCCGTAATAGGAGGGTTGAACGTCTCCTGCAACATTTTCCTCCTGATTTCAATGCCCTTGCATAGCTGCTTGATTTATTCAACAGTCTCTTGGCATGGCACACACATACATGTTCGATATTAGATTTATTGAGGGCATCCTCTTCTAACTTATATTGCTGGCAGCTCCTATCAGTAGATTTATGATTCAAATTGCAGTTTAAACACCTGGCCTCAAGTGTACTTTCTACATGGTACAGATTGGAGCAAGTGTTACATATTTTTTTTTTTTTTTTCATTTTTGAAAACTTTAGAAGGATTATCAAATCTAAAACAATTAAAACATTGCAGTGGCTTCTGTTTAAAAGATCAAACTTTAATCCTTTCATTTTCAATGTCAATGTGGAAAAGCACATCAGCATCCTGAAAAGTAAGGATAATCATTAATGTCCCAGGTATTGTGAACATTCCACACTGTTAATGGACACATGACCAGTATCTCCTCTCCTTTAAACTCATACAAGTCTCTATTGAGAACTACTCCCCCTCCATAGCTGAAGTTTAGATGGGGTTTGACATCCAACTTTATATCATCATTATCTGTCTTTATATTGGATAATCCAACATATTTTGTGTTTGATTTGGCATTTATAACATAACTATTCTTTCCAAATCGAGATATATCTCCAGGTACAATGGTTCCTACTTTCTTCTGGAGAAGTTTGTAGATCTTAGAATAATTTTCGATAACCCATTTAGAATGAGCAACTGGACACATTGGAGGTTTTGGCTTTCTCTGGGATGGCACAACCACCTCTATATCTCTATCAATCCGATCTGCTGGTTTGTACACATCTAGATTTTTAGGTACCCCATCGCACAGAGCACCATTGATATTCAAATAACTAATATGAATATTTATAATATTACGAATTGTATTAAATGCCTCATCATGATTGTTAAAGGATAGCCATGAATCCTATTTGTCGTCTTCGAGTCTTAAGGCTGATTCACACGACTCGTTTTCTTACGTGTATTCAAATGCAACTGTTCACAGGAACCTTCAGGTTGACAGCGGCCCAAGGTCATCAGCCGTCAGAGTCGGCTCGGCTTCCTTCCCAAGAAACCCTGTCCGATTTAACAACCGTTAGCCACCCAACCAATGGGTGGATGATGTTTCGTTTGAATGAGGACCCGTATCATACCCATTTGTTTTCGTTGCCTGTAACCTCGACTTTTCCTCACAGAATCATAGAGTGTACAATTAGTTCATTGTTGACAGTTGACACCATGGATGAGAAGATAATTGAACTTGTGTGAGAGTATGAGGAGCTCTTCAACATGATGTTTTTGTTTTAAATAAGTTTCATCTGTATTGTGAATCATTTACCTTGATGAAATTCTTACATTGTTTGCAATTTTTTACCTTAAGCAAATTGCAAGTCTCTCCTTTGGGGATATGGTTTCTTGGCAATTTGTATTGTTCCTGGGTAGGCCTATTTCAATCTTTTGTAGCAAACAGATAAACTTTGCTTTTGACATTCTGAAATATTGAAAAAAATTTCACTTCATTATATGCCGGTTCTCTATACAGTGTCCAGAACTCTCTCTCCCTCTTTCTTTTCTTTAATGACTGATGTACCAATATCATTTTCCTTTTTTGTCAGAATCTCTCTTCCTCCTCTTCTTCTAGTGGAAGAGCAATTACCGCCAAATTTCTAATGCTGAGAGTATTATTTCCCATGATACTCACGAGACAGAATCTAAGTAAACAATGAAAATCACGCCCGGGTAAACGGACAGGGAACGTCTCATGTGAATGTACAACATTTCGACGTCGTTTAGCCACCGGCCAGCCTGTCGGAAAGAAAACGGGTCATGTGAATCGGCCTTTATTCTTATCTCTCTGATTAACACATAGCATCCAAATGCTTTATATAGCACATCATAATCTGTGCCTAATGAAATTTGTGTACTATGCAGGATTTTCAACTCCCTGTGTTGCCCAAATTTAATTTTCGAATGCTGAAAGAATGGTCCTTTATAGTGCCTAATTTTTCAACAGAATTTTCTTTAAATGAATTACAAGAAGTCGTTAACAGTACAGGGGAGGTGGCGTTTTCGAAGGGTCCATAATCAAGGGTGGGTTTTTTGTGGGGAGGGTTTGATGTTTGGTTGGTTTACCTGCTTGAGAATATTAAGAAAGTATCATACGTTGGAAAGGAAATTTGCATTCTCTACTACCGACACAGCGAGAGTATACTCCCCAGATGGTCCACTCCATACCCTTCCCATGGGATACAACCAAAACCTATATAGAGGCACAGGTGTAAGCAAAACCCGCTTGTTAGAGTCGAGACCAAAAAAATATGAAATAATTCTCCCCATATCTCTAATGATGGGTTTCCGGCCAGAACCCAAGAGTCCCACCTCAAGGATTGGATCCCACCGGAATCCGATGACCCAACCCTTGAAAATAGTTCCGCCAAAAAAGGCCCAAACCATCTTCGGGTTGGCTGAGATCATCCAAAACTATCACATATAGCTTTGAATGCAAATACCTCCCCACCGTGACCCCTTCTCCAATTCATCTAAGTAGGCAGTAGTAATGAATGCAGAAATATTCCCGATATTTAAGAAAGTAAATATAGAATTAATAAACAAATAAGCAAAAAAAAATAAAGATAAGGGAAATATTACTCATACAGTTAGAACAGCAAGACGAAAGAAAGTTTATCAAATTAGTAGGAGGTCGAAGTAGTATTGAGAGAGAGAGAGAGAGAGAGAGAGAGAGAGAGAGAGAGAGAGAGAGAGAGAGAGAAATTCAAACTGGAGGGGCAATTTCCCCAAGTTCGAGAGCCCTCTTGCCCGTCACAATGTTCGCCATGGAAACGATATTCCCTGGTGAAGAATGATGACTTCATCAAGGCATTCTGTTGTTAAGAGGGCATACTTGTTGAGGTTATCGAGATCGGTCACTGGTCGAGGACAACTTCTTTTATTATCGTTAAGCATACAGTACCGGCGGTGTCCAAAATGAGTTTCGGGATGATTTTCTTCCATTTGGGAACTGTTATTGCCTCACTGATACAATCATCAACTTTTCCCACATCGATCAAAGTTGCATTGTTTTTCTTTTCTTTTGAAAAATATCTGTGAACGTTATCACCGGTTTCGCAGAATGAAGAATAGAGAAAATGCCTTGTAGAAGTTGTTATTATTAATGCTGTTGATTGACTCTGAATTTATCATAAATGCTACTTTACATACAGATAGACGAAATGCCAAATATAAAAAAGATATGTTTCAAGATGGAGAGATTATTTCTAGATCT
The DNA here is from genome assembly GCF_036898095.1 of Palaemon carinicauda. Classification (NCBI taxonomy): domain Eukaryota; kingdom Metazoa; phylum Arthropoda; class Malacostraca; order Decapoda; family Palaemonidae; genus Palaemon; species Palaemon carinicauda. The sequence goes on along the minus strand of NC_090737.1, from coordinate 146,499,378 downwards.
TTCTTTATTTCGAAAGAGTTTTGCGGCTTTTAAGGACTCGATTGAAATCCTAATCTGAAATACTAAAAATCTGTTCCTCAAGTCATGGATAAATGAAATACGAGATTTAAAGTTTTGTCCAAGCATTAGGCCATATGACGGTCATTCAGCGCTAAAATGAAATATGAGTAAAAAAGTTATGCAATGAAGGATAATGAATTAATGAATTAATTAATCAATATTTGATTATTATATATATATATATATATATATATATATATATATATATATATATATATATATGTACATATGTATATATATAAATAAATAAATATATATATACATATATATATATATATATATATATATATATATATATATACATGTATTATAAAGATGGAGAAACTATCCTATAAAGAATAAGTGGTGCCATTACAGTTGGTGGCCCAACTTCTAAATGTGGCCTATGAAATTCTGTCCCTGTTATAGTATGTAGTCTGCCTTATAAAGCGTATTGTAAGGAAGATTAAAACTGTCTTTTAGGTTTAGTAGGTTTAGTAACAGGTAGTTAAAGTCACAGATAGTTACGCTCTTTTAGTATGTCGTGTTTTTTTTTTTTTTTTTTTTTTTTTTTTTTTTTTTTTTTTTTTTTTTTAATAGCTTAGTTAACTAAATCCTTCAAAGATATTACAGTATTTAAAATTTACTGCCAGGAATGAAAGTGCAAGGTCATTTTCACCAGCGAAGGATCTCCCACAGGATCAGGATTCATGTGAGAAATATGATGGTCATATGAGACTAACAAACAAAAAATCTTTTGGACAAAATAAAGTGGTTTGGGGAAGGATGCCAGGCAAGCAAATCTACTCGAACTGGGAACAAGTTTTTTCACATATACAGATCTGAAAAGCAAATTCAAAAGTTGTTTGTTATTGTGCAAAATTATGCAAATAGTGTATCTTCCATATGAAGGAAACTGATTTTCAACTAGTACAAATAGATGCAGCGTGCTTCGTTGATCGCATAAATTACAATAGGGGTCGCATGTTAGACGACCATGTGGCAAAGATGAAGAATAGATTATAGAGTAATCACAATCATGGACAGACTCAATGGGCTATGAGTTTTGGTTTGATTCAAGGATGAAAAGCGAGGTACGTTTATGTGGAGAAGTAAAATGCAGAAACTCTAGTAACGATCATACAAAAGAAAGTAGAAGTTGGTTCAGGATCTACTCTGATGAGTGGCCAACTTATCCTCAACTTCAGCATTTAGGATTTCAACATTAGACTGTTGACCATTAGCACCAGTACATTGATCCTGCTACTGATGCTCATACTCATAGAACTGAGATATCTTGGCTGGAAAGCAAATTCTGCATTATGAAGAAAAAGCGTAGAGTTCCTTCATCACTTCTCTAAGCATCTTGATGAATACTGCTGGCGTTTTTCAAAGGGACCTGGTGCCGACTTATTTTCGTGCATTTTCAAGGGTATCAGAGAAATATATATATATAAATATATATACATATATATATATATATATATGCATATATATATATATATATATATATATATATATATATATATATTATACAAATACACTCTTACTAAAGTGGCACATATTCAAACTGGGTAGGGCACATACTATAATGGCACTGAATCAATGTGGGTCTTAAGCCTGCCATACACGCAGAGGATTGACAATACAGTTTATGTCCTCCTGTCTGGTGAAAAATGGCCACACACGCTATTGAGGCTTGCATGCATTCCATGGTAACGCTTTTGTTACTTATATACTTAATTTGGTACACTATGGGGTATCAAGTACAATCGGTACAAATAATTTTGAAAATGCCAAAATTTGGTACTTCTTACTTTCTTTATTTTTTTGCTCAATATAAATCCATGAAATCTGACTTGAAATAATATGAAGGTACATAATAGGTAATCCCTATCAGCTTCTACATAGTGGTGATTAAAGGCCCTTGACCGCTACGGTGCTAATGTACTTACTTCTCCCTCTTAATGTGAGCATCCAAATGTCTCCTGGGACTGGGAGAAATATACTAATTGGATTTTTGGACTTTTGAGATTATCTCATGTTGATACAGTAGGTCATTTTTAATTTAGGTGCACTTGTTTTCACACTGATTTATAGACATTTAACAATGATTGTGTATATGTAGGCAGAGAGAAAAATGTGGCAGATATACAAAAGATACAAAAATAGAATTATTGGCGGCTACTTAATCTATCATCTATCCATATTATAGATCATCGTTTTTTATCATGAAGAGTATTCATAACATATATTTTATCTTTTTATAGGATTATTCTTAGCTTTGATAAAGCAAAAAATTGTTTCAATAGTAATAAGTCAAAAGATTGTGAAACACAATCAGTTTATCATTATATTATAAAAAGGACTCTGATCAAGGGATGAAGTATAAATACTGTATGTGTCTGATTTGCTAAAGGAGGCCAACCATTTAATAAAAAAAGGTCAGATTTGAAGCCAAATTGTTTTGATAATGAATAAATGCAGCTATTCACAAATTTACGAATTTTTTTTAGTATAATTATTAACTGGGGGTCAAATAATGACACTATTTATCAATTAGATGATATTAAATCAATATCAAACACAACAAAATAGAGTCCTGTAGGCATGCATACAGATATCACATAACTTTCATTCTTATTAAAGAGAAAGTTCTAAGTTGATAGTAAAAGTATCTCTATAACACGTTGTCTGTGTCCATTGCTTTCGGGTAATGTCCGATACCAAATGTTTTGGTCAGATGAAAAGCTGTCATTGTAAATCCTACATTGAAGTAATCCCTTGATTTTTCTTCCTAACAAGTACGCAAGCTCTCGACTTACTCCTCCTTGGTCAAATTGACATTGTTTTTGATTGATATAGGCAAACAGGTCACGACCTCATGGCTGGGAGCTCATTCCAGTTGCAAGAGAAGCCATTATTGTGACTGATAACAGCTATTTACATTTTTTCAATTAAATTAAAAAGTAAAGGTGGGCTAATTCATCTATCTGATGACATCTTGGAGGAAAGATACCTTTCCTCCAAGTGATGACGCTATAACTGTATGCGTGTACTGTGAAAGGGGGTTACTGGAGGGATAGGAGGAGGGTCTAGATCAGTGGTTCCCAACCTGGGGGAAATTTCCCCCTGGGGGGAAATTTGAAGCTTCCAGGGGGGAAATAATTACACTACCTACTAACTAAAACAAGCGGAAAATGTCCTCATAGAACGTGCGGCAATTTGTTG
>NC_090737.1:146403608-146486108 GCF_036898095.1 Palaemon carinicauda | reverse complement strand
TCTTCTTGTAAGGCCTGCACAAAAATATTGAAGGTTACGTAACTTCCTGATTTCCAAACAAGGTAGTGCCTTGGCCTTCTCTCCATTCTATCTGTCTGCAGGCATGCCCTTCCATGATGTTTTGGTTGATTATACAGGTCCCATACCTCAAACTAAATGCAGGATTTATTTCCTACAGACGATGATCGATTGATTCATCCGTTATCTTGAAACCGTTCTGACTAGGTATGGCATCCATGCTGTCAGGGAACTGACTTAATTCTTTTGTAGTTTTGGTTTCCTTGCCACACTTCTTGGAAAAGGAGTTTAAAAAGGTGATGCACTGTCATGGCATCCACCACCAAGGACACATGGAACACTCTTACCAAATGCTAAAGATGGCATTGACAAAGTTAGGAATGACTGGCTACCCTAACTGGGATGGGAAATTCCGGTGCACATTTTTCGACCTTTTCAAGGTATACTCAGAAACCCTTTGGTACACCACTTTAGAGTTGCTGTACACTCATAACATATGCAGTCCTTTAAACATATTCCATACAGCTTGGAAGGATACCTCCAGGGGCAAGGAGCGGTCGAACCTACAGGCTACATTACAGACTGCCAGAGATATTGCCATGGCCTCCAAGACAGCAGTGCAAAGTGGTACAAAAGTATAGTGGACTAGGAATCACAGAAAAAGTTTTAAGGTGGCAGATCAAGTTTTAGTACTCTGCATAGGAGAGCAAAGATCCTTGAGCACTAAACTCATGGATCACCACAAGATTCTTCATAGGAAGGACCAATTAAACTGCCTAGTTGATTACAGCATGAGACAGGCTAAGTGGATCCATATTAATCTACTCAAGCCCTACCAACAGAGGGGCAAAAGAGTGGGGACTATCACTCATATCCATTCACCAGAAAGCAGCTCTGAGGATCTAGCAAACTCTAAGTTTGTTACCCAGCCTTAATATGCTGCTAAGAGGAACAACATTTAGAGACTACTGCTACAGCAGCCACAGCCAGTGCAAAACACCCTAGAACACACCCAATTCTTAGAGCACAAGATTGGCTTGCTCCCAGGAAAGTGTCTCATCTACCAAAATTATTACAAGCTCAATCTCTAGTGGGATGTGGGCTAAATGAGTGCCGGTGTAGGTCAATTTACAACTCGTCTTGGGATTCAGTGAGGAAAGCGAAAGCCATTGGGTATCCTAATTGGTCCTGGCGCCAAAGGATGCAGGAGGGGACCAGCTCTGTATCGATTTTTGAAGGTTGAATACAGTGATAAAACTCAAGTCCTACCCACTCCCTCACATCAAAGACTACCTGGAGAACCTAGACATATCTCCATATCTGAGTAAGATGGATCTAGAGAAGGGTTACTGGCAGGCTGCATTAGCAGAGGAGTCATGACCTCAGACCGCATTCATAACCTGGGATGGACTTACCAACCTCCAGTGATGTCTTTTAGTCTTATGAACATACCTAGCAAGGATTTCCTACTATGTGGTCTACTTAAATGACATTGTCACTAAAACATGGGAAGAACATCTCCAAATTTTAGAGAGGGTGCTACGGGCTCTCCAGAAAGCCAATATAGTCATCGGTCAGAAGAAATGCATCTTTGGAGAGTTGGAAATCACATACCTGGGCCACCAAGTAGGAGGGGGCAGTACACTCCCAAATGACATTGACATCCTCACAATGCAGGACATACCCTATCCGAGGGCAAGGAAGGAGGCCAAGCAGTTCCTGGGAATGGTGCAGCACTTCCAGAGATTTGTGCCAAACTTCTCTCTGGTAGCTGATCTGGCTACCTATGAGAAGTTTGGTATCACATATCTGTTTAAGGGAATTAAGCAATTCCACTGTATGAAGTTCAAGTAGCCTATGACTATTTGAAAGGGGTTCTAAGGATCTGACCTGTATTCTGTATAACTAACTACATCAAACCTTTTGTACTAGCATTAGATGCCAGTGACGTAGGGGTTGGTGCTGTTCTCCTCCAGGTACGTCATCCTTTCTTGAACTTCTCAAACAATTGAACTCTGGTCAAACTAAGTGCAGTACAATCAATGATGGAAATTTTAGGCATGGTCTTGCCCCTTTAGCATTTCAAATCATACCATACTGATCTTGAGTTCCCACTGATAGTCCTAGCAGACCATACCTAACTCGGTTTCATAGCAAGAATAGGAGGCAATTACAACTGGAAGGTTGAGCACATAAAGGCATAAGTGCCTGATTCACAGTGCCATGTTCACATAGCCCATAGCCATAGACTGTAATTAATGTAGGTTGTATGAAATAATTTTGTAATGAGCCCTAATGTCTTCACCAACTTATTAAACTGAGAAGCCATTTAAGACCCATATATATAGATTGTGGTGATTTGTTTTTTGTTTAATGCTCCATGCTAGGTCACTGTTGATTTAAACTAGCAATGCCTGCCTCATAGCCCACTTGCTTCATTTAAATATCACTTAAAGTTAACCACAAATTAATTAACCAAAGACGGAAAAGTATTACCCTAGTTGCAGCTTAGGAATTAATCCATTATCATGCTAAGACACACCGAGGGTGTAGTGGCTCCAGACCTTATTTGTAAAGTTCTTTTCCAGTTCAAGGACAAAATCTCAGCTAAAATGGGGGGTGTCCCTCATAACGGTCATTGCACCATTTTATCATATAACAGGATCCTAGAAAGGACCTGTTGGAATACTACAAGTGTTGGGGACCCTATCCAGAGCCTCACCACCTGTCCACCCATCCTATGCCAGACTACTTCCCTTTAGGTCTCTCACTCTCAGATACCTTCTTAAAATAATGGTACCATTCAGCACTGCCCAAAAGTGAGCCCAGAGAGATCAAGAGTAAGGCTTCTGAAGGATTCAGGGTTAGATGGTCGATGGAGTGGGCTGGTCGTTCTTCTCCCTTCAACTTCCCCATTAACAGGAATGTGTCCCAGATTGATATTAACCCAACCTTTACTTTTATCATTATAGAAAGATCCTACCTACTAAACATTCAGTCATTTTATGCTATCCTCATGGCCCAAACATCTTGGTGCCCTTTGCTCATAATTTTGATACTCTCACCCCGTGATAGTGTGTCATTTACCATTCAATAGTGTTCAAGTTTCATCCATAAATGTTGTAATTATCATTAATTATGGTATTAGAGTTCTGAGAACTCAGCGCCATCATGTTTCCAGCTTGTATACATAAATTGTATAATTGTGTGACCTAATGGTTAAAAAAAGTATGCAATATAAAATCACTGAATATCCAATGGTCTCTTACGTATACTCAAAATAAATTGGGTAATTATCATTAACAACCATTCAAAACAGCATCTTACTTCGATTTTTTAACAGGGATACGAGAGAGCTCTGCAAGAAATACTAGTGATCGAAATAATACACACTAGACAAATATAAATATATTCTAAAAAATTACAACACTTTGAAAGAATTTACACCAAAAATAAATCACTCGAAATATTAAAACTGAACAAATATTAGACTAATACAAGGAAATATTACACCCCGAAAATTATATGATCACTTGTTTCACTGAAAATTAAATTTTACACAAATATTTAACCTTGATAATTATTAAAAATACTTAACCTTCCACACTCTAATGATTAAACTCTTATTGAAATTTACATAACAGTAACTGATGAACTTACCAGTTTTAAACTCACACGAAGTTTCCGACCAGATAGCAATACAAATACATTTCAAGTTTTCATATAGATGTCACAGGGCCAGTTATAAAGATTTATATAATACCGGCACGTACAATAACATAATAAATTTTAAATCACTTTCAAAGTTTCAGTGACGTTTTAACACATTGCACACGATATATGTTGGGTATAAACTTGAGGTACTTGAGAGAGAGATGGGAACTTGGCTCTTACAAAGGGATAGGCAGGTTCTCATCTGCTGCTATGCATCCCTGGGGGCATATATATATTGACTTCATTATTCTAGATCCTTCTAAATAGATTATTCTCGTGGCTTGGGGGCAGGCTCTAGCAGCGCCGCAGTTGCCAACTTTATCTATCGAAAAGGAGAACTAACCTTGCTTCCGAGGCAACCCTCTCTCAGCTAATTTCGCCCACCTTCCTCCTCAAAACATTTAAAAAAGATAAAACTAACTCTGGGGTTTGTGAGAATATTCCAAACACGTGGAAAATATAAGGATTCTGTAATTTCTCCCAAACAGGACCGAATACATCAGGGAAAAATTAAAAAATTACATAAGCCCGCATTCATACGTTGCATAGTTCGTACAGCCCACTTAAACTAGACTGCATAAGATTTCGTAACAAAATACGTGAAATAAAAAGTTAATTCTTAAAAATAACGTAAATTTACATATACTGACTTGAATGAAAAATACAATGAAATGAATAACGAAAGTCATATGCAATTTACATACAATTACTTAAACCTGCAAGAGAGGAATTCATCTTATGAGCTAGCTATTCACCTCTTAAATAGAAAAATGAAATACATGAATAAAATATGTACACTACACTAGACCAGCTTCGTAAGAATGTGAGTGTGGATATATATATATATATATATATATATATATATATATATATATATATATATATATATATATATGTGTGTGTGTGTGTGTGTGTGTGTATGCATGTGTGTGTATACAAAATATATGAGTGCACACATGTCTATGTATCTATACCATTATAATCATAAAAATTTTAGATTTTTCCTGTGCATCTTACTGTAAATAAGTGAAATAAGTGTGTTCATATGCCTAATTAAAAAAAAAAAATTACTGTCTACATGGAGAAAAAAAAAATCATGCTTGTTTCCTTCTTTCTTGTCAAAAACCTACCCTTCATGATTTGCATTCTTCTGAATATCTATATTGTACTTGGTAAAAAGATTTGACTACCATTGCTGTTTCCAAAAATAAAGAATTACTTATTTTTCTTTTTATATATCTTATAAGCAAAAGGTCTTCATAAACTTTTAACATAACCACTTCTTTAAATAGATCCTGAATTTTATTCAATGCTAATAAAAATGCCAATTGATATGCAATAAATCAAAGGAAACTATCTGTTATATGTATGTTAAAGTTATGTATACTGTATTACAAAACTTGTGTAAATTGCTTATTTTTTATGTATGTTGATGTAAATAATAAAACAATTTCATTTCATATACGTCAATGTAAAAATAAAACAATTAATTTTTATATATGTTAATGAAAATATCACTATGTTCAACTTCAAGAGTTCTCGATTCTACTTTGGCGCCATCTATACAACACAAGATGATTTGAGACTGGGTTCGTCGCATGGCGTCATGTTGCGTATGCTTGTAATACATCACGAATATTTGGGAGTATTGGTCCTGCATATACTGTATATAGGACAAGTGACGAACAGGACAAGGTAGAGACGAGAGAGACCTGACTGAGCACAGCTCGTGTTTGGAGATATTCTTCATCTACACCCTCTGGGACTCTGGAAGTTAGTGACTACGATAGAGTATTTTGAAGAAGATTAAAACAACAAACATCATCAGACAGACGCACTGATTCTTCGTATAAACATTTTATAACTGAAACTGCTCGACGCCATTTGCCCCTCACTGCATAGAAGTTTGGAAAGTCAACTCGACCTACTTCGCAAGAGTTGTGTATATCATTTAGTTTTGGTATGCCGTGAGTATTCGGTGGGTTTTTGTGTAATGCTGTAAATATTTATCTTAAATCTTGAATATAGTTTCATTTTGTGTTTTCTGGCTATTATTTTCATTTTGCTGTTAATGTTTAGCTATTGTTTCATAAACTTTTTTAATAGATTTTGCATAACCTACGTCGTATACAATAGTTGAACATAGCACTATCTTTCTATTGTGTACAGACTAGGAGTGGAAAAGCTGGACAAAATGAAAAATTTCTGATAAGTAAATATCTCCTTGATATACACCCCAGACATTGTTGGAATAAACAAGAGGTCATCATATTTATCACAGTGTAAGGAGCCTCCCAACACATGAAGAATAAGCCAAACCAGGATGGACAAACAATCATAAATGCAAAGGTGTTCAATAGATAGATGTTGGAAATCCCCCACTCCCCAATATATAGGTTGCATGCTCATGGCAGGAGGGCAAGTGTTCAAATCAGGATATATCTAGAAAGATAGTAAGTGAATCCAGAAATGACAATTAACGGAAATCATTTAATTTTCACCCCCATGGCATCAGAATTATGAGATACAAAGTTTAACAGTCTTGTAACAAGTTTTTTGATGTTTTCATGACTACTTAAAAAGAATTTCTAAAGTAAAAAAAAAAAAAAAAAAACGGTCATCCATTAACATCCTTCAAAAATGAAAAGCCGTGAAAAATTGTATATAGTACAGTGCAAAACAGATATTTTAATACATAAATTCAATATTGTTGGCTAGTATGTCCACCATAGCATCAGCAAAAGCCATCATCTTTGACACGGTGGACTGTTAACTTAAAAGCATCAAAAGGAATAAAAAAAACATATGCCATTACACAAAAGGAGTTTAAAGGTTTCAAGATCACCCATTAATAGCAGAGGCAAGAGACAGGACACGATAAGTAAAAATAACTTTCATCACAGGCCTATAACATAATATACTGTACATATATTTAAATGAACCTACATAACACATAGGTGATTTTGACTAGTACAGCTTTGCTGATAATGGCAATACAGAAATCCTTTCACCATGTTAAGGTATTCCCAATTAGAAAAGAATATACAGTATATATACTGTACATATATATATATATATATATATATATATATATATATATATATATATACACGTATATATATATACATATATATATATATATATATATATATATATTATATATATATATATATATATATATATATATATATATATATATATACTGTATATATATATATATATATATATATATATATATATATATATATATATATATATATACAGTATATATATATATATATATACGTATATATATATATATATATATATATATATATATATACCTGAGTGTATGTTTTATTTGCTTTTGCACAAAAAGAATTAGAAATGCTACAATACAGTTTCTAAACACTGTGAAGATGATATGATTATAATCTAGTACCACAATGAGGAACATAACGTTAATTTTTATGGCACACAAAAAAATCTGATGTCCAGCAAACATGTACCTGATCTAACCATAGGGACATTGTGATAACCTTTCTGTCAGATGAAGAAAAAGGAGGAAAATATGAAAATGTATATTTCCCGATATCATATGAAAGTGACTCAAAGCGTTACCCTTCTGATGATCATCTAATGTTTTAGGATGAGGTTGAAAACACTGTCTACCTCAGCCATGGCTGTGGCACACTAAATTCACTCAACTATCAGGCACATAGTTCAATTTTCCGCTCAATAGAAGCACTTTGTGTTGAAGGCTCGTATCACCAGTATCAAGCTAGCTTCCTAGTTGATTACATATGGATTAGATTATGTGCAAGACAAATGACCCAAGTATAAGCTGTCTCAGATGTTGACAAGGAAGATTCATAAACAGCATTGCGACTTTTCTAAAACAAAGTTCAATACTTACCTCTATACAGTACACACCACTCTTTCTGAGCATCAACCCAATTCATTATAGGACCTTTTTCAGACCTATTAAAGCTTTCTGCACAATTTTTGTCTTTACTGGTCTGACTTCCATCCTAAACTCACGTTTTGTCTTATTACTGTATAACACTTCGTTCTCTCTACAGTCTACATGATCAAACGCTCTCAAATTCTCAGACCTTGCTTTTCATCTGTTACACTTTCAAATGCATCCTTGTAGTATCCCTACATTTCTCTTTTCTCTAAATTTTTACTGCACATACTGTACTGTATACTCTTATATAAATTGACCTCAATAACTTTTTTTTTCTTCTTATTTTAAATCCGCCAGCACAAAATTGGGATCAATTTCCTCTAAATACTCCCAAATGGCTTCCATACACGCTCTACTTCAAAAGAAAAAAAAATGCCCGGATTTTGCTACCTTCATTGCCATATTTATTCTGCTACCCATCCCTTATTTCACCTTAACATTATTTGCCCTATAATCACCAACTTCATTCTTCTACCATACATTCTGACGTTTATTACTCGTCTTGTTGGCTTCAATTTACCATTTACAAATACTTTTAAACCCCTTCAAATTGCACATTCTTTCTTCAATCATAGTCAAATAGCATAGCATTGTATTAAACAATGGCCACACCTTACGGCAATCAAAATATTTATCCTTTTCAAACAATTTATACCAATCCAAAGTTCTGCAGACAGCAAACATATCTTCCAATTATTGTTGTACAAAACTCGTCATATCTGTTTATTCATATTCATTATAAAAACTTTTGACAGTAATATACAAATAACCCTTGTCCATCATACTTCTGCAAAACTCATGTGCTTTAGCCACTTATTCCTAGTCATACTCAAATTCCTCATATCGAATGCCTTTAATCAAATTGTCTTTCTCATCAACGTTTCTGAGTGATCAAAGCATTTCTAGGTCTTTCTTTCATGTCTAACTGATTTACTGCCAAGTTATTCCACAGAATCTAAAAAAAAAGTCTTCCAAATTTTCTTCTACTCTTTGATGGAATCACTTTGAACTTATGATCAAGCCACTGTAGAACTCGATTTGCAGCTGTTGGGTCAACAAATGGTCCGAAGAGCTATATTTCTTCCTTCATTCTAATCTTCGTGTTTCCAAATGACATTCAGTATACTTTTCATATAACAAATGATTCACTTTTCCCCCTCCTGTCCTACCTTCACCACAAATTTCGAGTTCTCTGGTTAAGGAACCATATCAATACAATCCTTTTAGATTTTTTTTTTTTTATGTAATGAGTTAATCTCTCTTCCATGAACTGGGATTCAAAAATAATTTCAGTCAGGGTTCTACAAATCACATAATTTATAATGTTATTTACACATTAATATTGCATCACAGAATTTCCTTCCGTTTACCATGTTGATCCGATTTATGGTAGCTTCCTATATTTTTCCAGTTTTTGACAACATCGAATTCAAAGTAAAATATGCAAATCTCCCTAATTTCCCTTCGATTACAACATTTTGGCCAATATTCCGTTGAAGTAACGGTAAGGGACTTCATCTTTCTTCTTCCTCTCTCGGGTGACCCACATAACTTACACTGACCTGACAACAACTACCCTTCCCTTCCACCTATCGTCTTGTGGAGAAGAGCAATCCTCCCTGATATTTCACTCTGCTGTTCATTTGTTGAGTCTGCGTTTAATGCGCAATTCTATCGCTTCCTTTTTCGTCTTCAGTATTTATCCTCTCGTATAAACAATGTGAAAATTCAATAATGCCTAAAACCATGTAACCCTTGGCTTCATTCAACTTCTTTCGCAGCCATCAATATCTAAATTAAGATTTTCTTTTACTGTAGCATTACCAATATCTCATCGACAGGAAATTTTGCAGAAAAAGTTCACTTCCACTGGCGACGCGCACACACGCCGCAGAAATCACCAGCAGGTTTATGAAACGACCTTGCAAGTTTTGTCATATGCACATATTGCATGTGTTTGTTTCCACATATTATGTACGCAGTTGTACACACACACACACATACATTCATACATGCATACATAGATACACACACACACACACATATATATATATATATATATATATATATATATATATATATATATATATATGTGTGTGTGTGTATGTGTGTGTGTGTGTGTACACACACACACACACACACACACATATATATATATATATATATATATATATATATATATATATATATATGTGTGTGTGTGTGTGTGTGTGTGTGTGTGTGTGTGTGTGTGTGTGTGTAGATAAATATGGTTAGCTACTACAAATGAGTAGAAAGACTGGATTCTCATAATCAAAAACACCCATGAAGTTGGCATCCATTACGATTGCCTTCCTCCAAATGGTAGCTCATGCAAAACGACTTATTTTTTCTTTTTAAATCTTATTCCGGAGTCTTTTTACGTTTCTGTATTATGATAATTACAGTATGAAATAAATGCTGCCCCTCTTTCACTATTGACATCATTTTTCCATTCTCTCGGAGAAAGGAAAAAAAAAGTTTTCTTTCCATCTAAGTATAGGTCCCGTTATCTTATTTTTTTTCCTTAACAATGTATGAAACAAAGAACTTTATCCATCTGAAATAGCAACACTTACAGAAAATCTTTTATTACAACAATTGTTTCTCTACATTATCTAAAAGCAACCTTGTCACATAACCTTTGATATTCAGGTACATTATCTCGAGATCGTAACTCGAGAAAGCGGAACACAGAACCATAGTAGATTTCTACCATCACCAATAGAAAATTATGTCACAACACTTACAAGTCTAAAGGTGATTGCGCACTGACTGGCAGATTGACCAGTTAAAAGAGTATTTGCTGATGTTAGGAGCAAACTTACTGCTAAAGACGTCGTCACGGTAATTCGGTAACAGCTGATCGCGAGCTGTTCAACAGTGTTGGTGCCGAGGAAACTTCCCCAAAGTCTCGTACGTTCTTAATAGCTGGGAACCCTGGCAAGATTTCCAGCGCTGATTCTAAGTACGGTGGAGTTTTTAGAATACATTAAAAGCTGATATCTGGACTCCTTTAGTTACACTCATAACTGTTTCTTTCCTGGATGATATAACATAAATGACTGGTCCTTTATTCGCTGTTCTATCTATCTATCTATCTATTTATCTATCTATCTATCTATATATATATATATATATATATATATATATATATATATATATATATATATATATATATATATATATATATATATATATATATGAAATTTAATCGGTTACAAGAAAAAATGTAGTTAATGCAATAAAACTATCTGATCACAACAACGTAAGAATATTTGCGCAAAAAAAAATGCTAGAAACTTACACACACACGCACACACACACACACACACACACACACACACACACACACACTAGTTTGACCTTATCAATTATTACAGAACTATTGTACCCGAGCAGTCAAAAATGATGTCTAAATATTTCGATGGATATACACGCTCACCGAAAAACAGCTTCAAAACTTCTCACCCGCTCCTCATTCCTTGCTACAACCCGTTGATTTGGCAATTTCTTGGACAGTTTGGTTCTGAGTATACCTTTCGGGGTTACTCCTCTCCCCTTGAGCGTAACAGGAAGTATATATATATATATATATATATATATATATATATATATATATATATATATATATATATATATATATATATATATATATATATATATATATCCGGGCACATGCTCTTTTATTATATAGGGGAGATTATTCTACACAGAGGTTATACTGACTCATTGATAATGCTTTTTTTTCTAAACTTGAATATAAATAGATTTTTGTCTAACAATGGAAACCTAGAAATAACAGACACCACAACTAATATATCGTACCTGATTCTTACGAGATTTGAAGAAATAAGGTATATAAACTGAAGAAAAAGTGCAGTCTTGTAAGTTGGGAATATATATATATATATATATATATATATATATATATATATATATATATATATATATATATATATATATATATATATATATATATATATATATATATATATATCCTACGCCTATTGACACAAAGTGCCTCGGTTAGATTTCACCAATTGTTTCTATCTTGAGCTTTTAAATCAATTCTCCTCAATTCACCATCTCATACTTCACGCTTTATAGTCCTTAGCCATGTAGGCCTGGGTCTTCCAACTCTTCTAGTGTCCCGTATGTGTTACATGTATATCAAATTTATCTATTTCATGTTATAAGACTTGTGGTAAAGACAAATTTTTACATATTGAATGTTGATATAGAGATAAAATCATTGTATATGTGTGCATACTGTATATAATCATCATCATTATAATCATTAGCAGCCATAACTAATCTACTGTAGGATAAAGGCCTCAGACATGTCCTTCAACTCTCAACTGTCTGTGGTCTTTTTATGGCAGTCTATACCGGCAAATTTTCTTAGTTCGTCAATCCAACATCTTCTCATCATTATCCTGCTTTTTCCAATCTTTGGGGGCCCTTGTTGTTCTTAAGGTCCTTCTATTATATGTTATTCTCATCATATGTCCTTCCCATTTCCATTTCTTTTTCAACCTAGAATAAGTAAAATCTACTTTCCTTAATAAATGATTTAACCTAAAAAAATAGCAAAACCGTAACAGCGAAAGAAAATAAAAACGAACATACATTAACAATAACTATATTCAACATTTAACGTGAGTATTTACCATATTTTAAGTCCACAGAATACTCACGGCACACTAACCTAAGTAATAATTCACATGAAAATCTACATATGTATTGTAGGTCTTAGCTTACAAGTTTTCTTATGATGATGGACAGATGACGACGTAACTCTTGTGTTTTGAAGGCTTTTTTTCAGATCGAAGTTTCAGATAAAAATGCTGATATACAGGAACAGCTTCTGGTGATAAATTTCCCATGTTTCCTAATCTTCTTCAGGCTATTATATCGTCAAATGTGGATACAAAATTCCGGGTCACAGCGGGTAAGCCTATAACTGAAATGCCTCCACATACAAGCAGTGTTCAGTCAAGTCTCTCTGCCTCTCACGTGTCGCACACCCTCATATGCACAGAACTTATTCTCCCGAATGCTCCTGTAGGACTAGAAGTGTCAGGGACAGTTTTACCACATCTACAAATTAATCTGATTTCTACAGATTTTTTCAATTTCTCAGATTCTTCTCTCAAAATGAGCCAAATCTACAGATTCTTTTTGAAGATAAGTACAATTTCAATAAAATCCCTAAAAAATCTAAAATTAACCAAATCTACTTATTTTTCTTTATAATAACTAATCCACAAACTTCTACAACATTTCTTTATATGTAGGATTATTAAAGTGACTTTGTCAACAGTATTTTGTTTCATTATAGTATCCAAATGTTGTACTAAACTGGGTAAGTATATTGATGTGGAATGGATTCTGACTTCCATGTTATGATGACACCAGCATCAGTTTCCTTATAAGCCTAAACTGAGAACTAGAGACACTTTCCACTACTACGCATATAGGCTGTGGTGTTATTACAAGAGGATAATGCCTACCTGCTTCGCAATTTATCAACATTCATGCAAACATTATTGTCTGTGGGATGCCAAACACATTCACATTACAAAGCTCACCTCATTTGCAGTATAAAGTTCACCTCATTCGCATTACAAAACCCATTAGTACTTAGTTTATTCCATAACTAAGCTCCTCTTACTTGCATTACAAAGCTCACCTCATTCTCATTACAAAATTCATTGGTAACAATGGGCCTTATAACTACTTCATCAGAACACAATGACATAAGGATACTTACCACGTCCAGCATTCTCATTCATACGACAACATACTTTTCCCACTCATCTTCTAGGACAAAGTCTGAAAGATAGCCGGGAGGGTGCCTAGTGCGACTTGTTCGTTAAGGCACCTCTGAGGCTGGCATTTCTGCAGTTGTTCATTTCGACTTAGCCTTTTCTGAAGTGTGCGGTCCTGCATTTTGTTGCTGTTCAGCTGCAGGCTCCCTCCCCTGGACTTGTTCTGTCTCCGCTCGACTTCATTCCATTCTCAGGGTGGGGTCTCCAGGTGGGAGGGGGTTCCTTGATTGATGGAAGTCTTACCATTCTCTCACATGTTGAGGATGTGACGGCTTCCTTTATTGTGGCAGGTGTTTGGACTGATTACTATACTTACCACGTCCAGCATTCTCATTCATACGACAACATACTTTTCCCACTCATCTTCTAGGACAAAGTCTGAAAGATAGCCAGGAGGGTGCCTAGTGCGACTTGTTCGTTAAGGCACCTCTGAGGCTGGCATTTCTGCAGTTGTTCATTTCGACTTAGCCTTTTCTGAAGTGTGCAGTCCTGCAATTTGTTGCTGTTCAGCTGCAGGCTCCCTCCCCTGGACTTGTTCTGTCTCCGCTCAACTTCATTCCATTCTCAGGGTGGGGTCTCCAGGTGAGAGGGGGTTCCTTGATTGATGGGAGTCTTACCATTCTCTCACATGTTGAGGATGTGACGGCTTCCTTTATTGTGGCAGGTGTTTGGACTGATTACTTTAGCTGCAGGAGTCAGGTCATGAGTCGACATAGTGGATTTCTTTGCCGTCTTGGTGCATAACCCGAACACATTGTGGGTTGACATGCAGGAATCTAGCTTCCTTGATCTCAGGGTTTGTACTTGGATTTCCTAACCGGTTTCTTTAGAAGAGCTTGCTCATTTTCTGTTATCCATGATGGAGATGCCTGCCCGTATGTTGCTTTCCTGGGGTGTAGGAATATTCGCTCGTGAAGTGTTTGGTTCGAAGCAACTAATAGAAGACACCTAATGCTGTGTAGTGCTTGATCCAGGATAGACTCCCACATTTCTCTAGGGAGGGAGAGAGAAGCGAGAGCTAACCTTACAGCGAACAACAGAGTTCCATTGGCTCTTTTGATCTGGCTGTTGCCACGGGGGTTATAGGCAGATGAGTATTGTAGCCACTCCACGGTCTTAAAGAAACTTTTTGATACTCTGAAGACATGAAGGCAGGCCCCTTGTCTGAATGAATGTATTCAGGCAGGCCCCAAGCTGAAAAGAGAGTATACAAACACTTAATGATGGTACTCGCTGAGGTGTCTTCTGTTGCAAAGGTGAACGGAAATCTGCTATACTCGTTGATTATGTTGAGGATGTATCTGTTCTTTGTGATGGACGGCATCGGACCTTTGAAGTCAATAGCCAGATGCTCGAATGGCCTAGTAGCTTTTAACAATGTTCCTGTTTCTTTGGAGAACTTGGGTTTGATCTTAGCACAGGTTTGACATTTACGTATGACAGTCCGAACTACTTCAATGGAAAGGGGTAAGTTTCTCTGTCTTATGATGTGGGTCATCCTTCTGATTCCTGGATGACACAGATGCTTGTGAAGCTGAGCCAGCTCGTCTCCCGAGGCGCGAGAGAGCGTCTGCTACATGGTTCTTCGATCCATCTCAGTCCCAGCCTCCACTACATTATATTTTCATTCTTGATTTTGCCATGATTCTTGGCATTAAACATGAAATGCACCAATTGCTGATCAGTTATGAGTCTGAATTTACATCCTAGCAGGAAGTGTCACCATTTCTTGATGGCTCCTACGATAGCACATTCTTCACGTTTCACTGCTGATTGTCATTTCTCTGATTCTGAAAGTGAGCGAGAAAAGAAGGCCACCGGTTTTCCTTCTTGTGTCAATGAGGCTACAACGGCATCAGCAGAGGTGTCTGTTTTGACTACAAAGACTGCTTCGTCGTCTATAGCAGCTCGTGAGGCTCGAGATATTTCTTTCTGCAGTTCTTCAAGTGCTTGTTCTGCGGATTTAGCCATCGGGAAACTTTTCACTTCAACTAGAGGTCGAATTTCCCAGGAGGAATACGGTAGCCATTTTCCATAGTGGGACAAGAATCCCAACATTCTCATGAGACTAGGGGTACTGTCCGGAGGGTTCATCTCCAGTAACGGTCCCATTCTCTCCGGGTCAGGTAGGTTTTGGTGATGGTCACTACATGGCCCAAACTCCAGATTGATGTTTGAGCATACAGTAAACGCTTTTCTTATCGTTTATGGTAAGTCCGTACTTCAATGCAGTTTCTTAACAGTGTTTCAGGTTTCTGTCGTGTTCGTCTTGTGTGTAACCACAGAACGTGATGTCATCTATGTATGTGAACGTACCCTCTAGTGTCTCCTTATCAATAATTTCGAGAACTTCCTGAAAGCAGGTAGCTCCGTTGGTTACTCCAAAAGGCAAGCGCGTTATGAGTCTGAATTTACATCCTAGCAGGAAGTGTCACCATTTCTTGATGGCTCCTACGATAGCACATTCTTCACGTTTCACTGCTGATTGTCATTTCTCTGATTCTGAAAGTGAGCGAGAAAAGGCCACCGGTTTTCCTTCTTGTGTCAATGAGGCTACAACGGCATCAGCAGAGGTGTCTGTTTTGACTACAAAGACTGCTTCGTCGTCTATAGCAGCTCGCGAGGCTCGAGATATTTCTTTCTGCAGTTCTTCAAGTGCTTGTTCTGCGGATTTAGCCATCGGGAAACTTTTCACTTCAACTAGAGGTCGAATTTCCCAGGAGGAATACGGTACCCATTTTCCATAGTGGGACAAGAATCCCAACATTCTCATGAGACTAGGGGTACTGTCCGGAGGGTTCATCTCCAGTAACGGTCCCATTCTCTCCGGGTCAGGTAGGTTTTGGTGATGGTTCACTACATGGCCCAAACTCCAGATTGATATTTGAGCATACAGTAAACGCTTTTCTTATCGTTTATGGTAAGTCCGTACTTCAATGCAGTTTCTTAACAGTGTTTCAGGTTTCTGTCGTGTTCGTCTTGTGTGTAACCACAGAACGTGATGTCATCTATGTATGTGAACGTACCCTCTAGTGTCTCCTTATCAATAATTTCGAGAACTTTCTGAAAGCAGGTAGCTCCGTTGGTTACTCCAAAAGGCAAGCGCGTGAATTCGAACAGCCTTCCATCCGCTTTGAATGCCATGAATCTCTGATCCGCTATGTTCAGGGGTAAATGATGATATGCTGCCTTCAAGGCTATGGAGCTGAATTAGCGGTAAATAGAGATTTTCTCAATCATCTCAGTGATACCTGGAACAGGATAAGCAATCAGGTTGGTTAATTTGTTTATGGTTTACAAGTAATCTATGATCAGTCTTTTCTTGCCACTCTGATCAACGACCACTACTTGAGCTCTCCACAAACTGCGACTCGGTGTCATGATGCCCTCGTCTAGCAGCCTTTTTACTTCTTTCTTCATGAATGCAGAGTTCTGTTAGGAATACCTTCTGGATTTCACCTGTATCGGGTGACAGTTGACTGTTTGATTGTTGAAGATGGCCGGCAGTTCAATTTGAGTGGCTATCGGAGGACAAGGTGAAGGATGTTTAGCTCAAAAGGTGGCAATGTCCCACCAAAGTCTGCGCTGACTTGCCTGTATAACTGTAGGAAGTCATGTCCCAAGACAATAGGAGCCATGTAATCATCCATCAAGAGCAGACAGAACTCAGGGTATACTCTTCCACTAACGGTTAAATCGTAATTGCAACACTTGGTAAGTTTCATTGTCTATTTGGCATTAGCCATGGTTATGCTATAGGCTGAAGAATGAGACACTGAGTTCATAGCCTTAGCTACTTTGGTATCTTTAAAGCTTTTAAATGCCCCAGTGTCAACCAGCCCATCCAGAGCCTTGCCCCCGTTTAGTTCTACAGGTAGAACAGTTCTGTAAATGCTTCGTAACGCAGGAGAAACTACAGCCAGTGCGACCCTCATCACGAAAGCTGGAGTGTGCTGTGTGAGGGTGTCCGGCACTACTCCAGCTACAGGATTAGAGTTAGTTGAGTTACCATTATTGTTCCCTTGTTTTCTTTGCGACTTGCAGACACGAGCATAATGACCCACCTTTTGACAGTTGGAACACGACACTTTCTTGGCTGGGCAGTGGGCTCTGGGTTGTAAAGATCCTCCATAAAAGAAGCAGCTCTGACCACTGACAGCAGCAGCACACTCACTTGGATCCAGGCAGTCACTCATTTTGACCAGAACACTGTTGGAATCCATTTTAGGTTTTGCCTGCTCATCTATCAATGCTGCCACTGTTGTGTTGGTTTCAGTGCAGTGCAGTTGAGCCATTTCCAGTGCACAGGCCTGTTTCACAGCTGTGGATAAGTCCAAGGATAGGTTCTCTAACAGTCTCTGTCGGATTACATTGGATGCCATTGCCGTGATGAATACATCTCTGATGGCCAGTTCTTCAGCCTGAGTGGCTGTACAATCAGTGAAGCTACATTTCAAGGCCAGTCCTTTGAGGTTATCCAAAAAAAAAAGCGTCTAGAGTCTCACCACTAGAAGCTAATTTGTATCTGGCGAATACCTCACTTTTCGGTTTACCAAAGCTAGCCTTTAACAGGTTTATGGCAGTGGCGTATGTGGTGACACTTTTAATGATCTTGCACATTTTACGAGATATGTGAGCACGAAGCATGGCCAACTTATCTGGATTTAAGTCTGGGTTGATGCCCGCACAGAATGCCTCAAAGTTATCATGCCACATAATCCATTTGTCCTCCTCTTCGGCTGATTCTGGGTCCACGTCAATCAGGCTGGGCCGCAGAAAGTTGTCCATGGTGAATATAAGCCAAATAAATTGTGGGATACCAAACACAGTTGCTGGAACATTGGCTTTATTTGGCTTAAAGATGTGGTAAGGTGTTGGCCAACCCAGTACAGTGATAGCGTCTCAATTAATGTTGCCATGCAAACGCATAAACACCAGCACTCACAATTACCAATTCCCACGCCATCGTACTTACCACATTCCAGTACTACTGTGTAACGGGTCTTTCCATCTGTTAATAGAATGGAAACAAAGATAAAATAAAAATTAAAAACAGACCCCCTACTAACAAACTTGCTCACGCAAGGCAAAATCTTGTTGTGACTTTCCAATTTCCAATAGGTTGCTAAGCAGAGGCAAAATGGGAAGTGTCACATACAAACACCACCAACAAATGGAATGACATGTTGTATGACTTGGTGGATGGCTATTTTGGTAAAAATACTAGATATTCCTGCATTGATGCTATAGAATAACATTGCTATAATCTAAATTCTTATAGCTTTACATGTTAGTTGTATTTCTTATAATTGTAAAGGTTGTATTTGCTTTGACAATCTTTAGTTTATTTCAGTATGCATAAATATTCAAATTTTCTTCAGCATTTTCGTTCTAATATGCTCAAGTTGGTTACAAATAACAGAAAATATTCTTTTATTTTTCATAGAAAAAAATTATCTTTATCATGTTAGATATTGAGTTTTACATACATTATATTAACCCTTTTACCCCCAATGCTATTTGAAACTTTCCAACCCTTAACCCCCAGGCGTTTTTCTTTTTCAAGCACGTTTTGCAATATATTTTTTTAAAATTGCTCTAACAGCCTTAATTTTCATCATAGAGATGTCAGGTTGGTCTCATTATTTTGGAAAATGCCTGAAGTTTCTCATAAAGTTATCAAAAATATGCAAAAAAATGTAAAAAAAACAGTTTTTTGCTAGGACGTACCAGTACGTCCATGGGGGTAAAGGGATGAGTTTTGTGAAACGTACCAGTACGTCCATTGGGGGTAAAAGGGTTAATGTCTTACCGGAACCAACATGAATCATTGTAAAGTTTAATAACAAAAGAAAAAAAAAAACATGAAGCATCTTTTTACTGTATTTCATGTCATTTGGCATAGAAATACATCACAGAGCAACTTCATGTTTTTTTATTAGACATTAGAACTATTCTTTTTGATCCAGGTAAGTTATTTGTATAATGTACATATAATTCAATATCAATCTTATCATCATTATATTTTTCCCCAGATAATATTATTAGCAACTGCAGCATTTTCACAAATTCATTTTCCACAGAT
The DNA here is from genome assembly GCF_036898095.1 of Palaemon carinicauda. NCBI lineage: Eukaryota > Metazoa > Arthropoda > Malacostraca > Decapoda > Palaemonidae > Palaemon > Palaemon carinicauda. Next base: position 146,466,490 of record NC_090737.1, on the reverse strand, counting down.
TCACCGATTTTGTAAAAGAAAAAGAAATGTGTCATCACTGGTCCGGGGCTAATTCACGTACGCTGGGTAGCTGGTGATGTAGCCTATTTATGGGAAGTATCCAGAAACTCTTGTTCTAGAATACGACGACACGTTCTAGAATTACAAGGTTTCTTATTCTTTTCATATTGCTATTTAATAGGCAAAAATAACGTTCTTCATAGTTCTTATAACATAAATTCAATGTACTTAAAACATTAGAAGGTATTTGTTTACAAGAGCACACTCTCCATTCACTCCAAAATTATGCAGTCCTGCAGCTCTCCTCTTTTTGTACAGTAATCAGGAGGTTCTTTAAATGGGGGTAAAGAAAAAAATAGCAAGATACCTTGCACAAGGGGGGAGGGGGAGGGGTTGGTTGAGGAGGTACTAAACAACCTGGAACCGACATCGTCAACATAGTCAACCAAAGAGAAGTTCGTGGCGTTAGCATACATTTGTTATATATTCGAAATATATACTAAATTAAAAATACTCAAAAGTGTCACTATTTGTGCAATGTGTATTTTATATTTGGTAAATAATTGATAATAAATCTTAATATAATGTTTTTTTACAGAAACTTTTTTGAGAATGACTAGTTTTCCCAGACAACATTTTGCTACACTAATGCCATCTATTGACCACTGCCTTAGGATGCCTGCTAATTTCCCGCTAATGAAAACACGCTGCAAAAATAGGCATTCTCATAAAAAGTTTCTTTAAAAAATATAAGATTTATTGTCAAGTATTTACCAAATAAAATATACAATTCACAAATAGTGACACTTTTGAATAATTGCTCCATTTTTTATTTTTTATATATTCTTAATATATACCAAATGTACGCTGACATCACAAACCTCTCTTTGATTGGCTATGTTGGCGATGCCGATTCCAGGTCATTTAGTACATACTCAACCAACCCCTCCCCCTCCCCCCTTGTGCAACATATATTGCTATGTTATGCTTTCCCACCATTTAAAGAACCTCCTAATTACTGTACAAGAAGAGGAGAGCTTCAGGAACGCATAATTTTGGAGTAAATGGAGACCGTGCTCTTGTAAACAAATACCCATTAAAATATCCTCTAGTTTTCTCTCGTATCTATGTTGCTTTTTTCTGCCTCTTAGTGTTATTCCCAACATTATTCTTTCCATTGATCTTTGAGTTGTAACTAGCTTATGTTCTGAGGCTCTAAATTTTTTATGCACAAATTAATACTGGTAAGACTGTGAGAACAACAAGACGAGTAGAGAGAGTCTGACAATTTACTGAACTTGCAACAGTCACTATATTACAGAGTGCAGACGGAAAAGTAGCCCAGGAGGGAAACATTTCTAACCGCCAAAATCATTGTGTTTTTATTCAAAACAAATTAACAAATACTAAGGCGGTAGCCTAAGGATATATACAGTATTATACAATAAAATAAACCTCTCAAAGAGCGCAACATCATGATACAAACTCAACTTCGTGGAACAAATAATAAAGTTACATTTATCAGAAAAGAGTCCAGCGGGAGGAAACATGACGGGTAAGACGATGTCCTTACAAGTACTCCCCCTCAGACAGCGGGCATCGGAGATGGTTGATGCAATTAATCCCTGTATCATGGAGCGCGACGTAGTTCCCCTCTTGTGCTTGAACGGAGGGGAAGGTTACTCTGCTTCGGAGGAATCATTTTCCCCTGTCGTTGCGTGGTTTTCTCCTGCTTGGTGGATGATTTGTTCTGAGGCAGAATCCTGGGTCCACCAGGGCCCGCGGTGATCTCTTTGTTGCTTTCAAGTAACGCTGGTTTTAATCGGTTGATCGACACCCAATTTTCTTGTCCGTGAACGTTCAAGAGGGAAGATTTGGCTGTTCTTCTGATGACCTTGTAAGGGCCGCGATAAGGTCTAGTCAGGTTGTTGGCGGTGAGCATCGACTCAGATAAAGACGTAGTGGCAGTCGTCTAGGTTCTAGGGCATGAAGTGTCTGGTCCTGTCCTCGTATGTTTTCAGGCATGGTCAGAATTTCCCAGCGATCTCTCTCAGGTGATCTAGCTTGGTGTCATCAGTAGTTGCAGGGAAGAACTCGTCAGGGACTGTAAGCGCCTTGCCGTAGACCTTCTCCACAGGGGAAGGTTCGCCATCTGCCCGGGGAGCGGTGCAAAGGCCAAGGAGGACCCATGGGAGTTGCGCTTTCCAATGTTCGTCCGTACATCTTGCCATCAGGGCTGCCTTAAGAGTGCGATGAGTTCTTTCGACCATGCCATTCCCTGCAGGGTTGTATGCCGTGGTGCTGTGAAGTGTCGTTCCCATCAGGTTCGCCAGAGAGAGCCAGATCTCTGACAAGAAGGCAGAACCTCGGTGTCATGGGTAGATAGAATAATATAGAAAAGAATGTTAAAACATGTGATTTTTCTACTCTTAGAGAAGCAGAGAGAGAGAGAGAGAGAGAGAGAGAGCGAATCCCGCCAGTGTTTACAAAACTGTCACCGTCAAGATATGTGCCTAGGCTGGCGGTCTTTGAGCATAACGATCCCCTGTCTATAGCAGACCAAGGAAACCATAGAACAAGAAGAACAGTGTTTGTCGCCGAAGAATATACATTAGCTGGAGGTAAACAGATGCCTCGCTTCAATTATAGGGCGATATGGATTTTGATTACACCAGCAGAGCGTTCGTCTAGGTGTTATCAGAGGCATGATTTTTAGGAACACCAATGAGGATGAAGAAACGAGAAAATTTCCTCATATGGAACTGTCCATAGTTAACCCCTCCCATACAGGGATATATAAACTTCCACGCGAACAAGAGAAGGGGAGAGTACAAAAGACAGAAGTGGAGGAAGCACAAGAAAGAGAGAGAGAGAGGGAGAACAAGCTCAGAGAAGAAGAGAGGACGTAAGGACCAGAATGCAGACATAACCAGCTTTGTCCGAGATGTCAGGACGAGTTGCCCCCCCCCCCTCATTACCAACCACGAAACGCCTGGACCTGAAATTTCTACGTTCCTGTCAACCGTCGAGAGCTGCTGTGAAGAGTAGTATTTTTTTTGTATTATCTGTCTACTATCTTGACTGTTCCTCTATTTGCTGGAGTGTAGTTTAATCAAATGATTTTCTTTGTTTAGTTCAGTGCTTCCTAAGTACTCAATCAAGAAACATTTACCTTTGACTAGTTGTAAATAAAATTATGTTTTCGTTTGCGAGTTTTCTTTCTATATTTCCTTTTGTTTGATTGCTTATGATAGTTGAAAAGTCTCTACTTCATTAATCAATTTAACAGAACCTGGTTCGATCCCCACGAGGATCGTAACACTCGGTCCGTCGTGATATCGTCGGGGACATCGAAGTGGCTGATCCAACTCAACAGGAGAGCTTCGGCGCAGGCATGGGTGGTTGCTTCGGACATCGTAGTTGCTTCTATCGTCAGGAGGTATCTTGCAGAACCTGAAGGCAGCAGAGGTCCCCCGACGTCCACATGGATGAGTCCGAATCTTCTTTTGGGTTGGGGAAAATCACTGACTCCTGACTCAGTATGGCGGTTGACCTTACTCGTCTGGCAGTTAATGCAGCTTCTCGCCCACTCATAGGAGTCTTTCTCGATCCCTGGACAGATGAATTTCTTGAATAGTAGATGGGCTGTAGTGCGACCCGAGGGGTGTGATAAACCTTGGATAACATCGAAGATCTTCCTTCTACAGGAGGCAGGAATCTATGGGCGTGGGCACCCCGTGCTGGTGTCGCAGAGAATGGTTTCCCCGGCTGGGCCGAGGGGAATGTCCTTCATCTGTAGTGTTGATGCTGTCATACGATAGTCCTGGGCCTCTTGGTCGTTTTGCTGTTCTATGGCGAGGTTTCCGTAGTCGATCCCCAGGTGGACTGCGTTGATCTCGATCCTAGAGAGGGCGTCGTCGACGGGGTTCTTCTTCCCCGGTATATAGCTGATAGTACAACTGAATTCCGCGATGGCTGCCAGGTGTCATTGTTGGCGAGAGGACCATGCGTCTGAAGACTTCATGAAAGCGTGGATCAGGGGCTGGTGGTCTGTCGTGATGGTGAAAGGGGTCCCTTCAAGCGTGTAGCTGAAGTGGCAGACGGCGAGGTAGATGGCAAGGAGCTCCCGGTCGAACGTGCTGTGCCTGGTTTCTGAAGGTTTAAGTTTCTTGCTGGAGAAGGCCAAGGGCTGCGGGTAACCGTTGGCGATCTGTTCGAGGACTGCACTGCAGTAGACGTTGCTAGTGTCGGTAATCAACTTCAGGGGGGCGCTGTCGTCGTGGTACACCAGGGTGGTGGCTTCGGCGAGGGCGGCCTTCGTCCTGTCAAAGGCGCGTTGCTGCAGGGGACCCAAGACGAGCTTCTTAGCTTTTCCCTTCATGGCGTCGTTGAGGAGAGTCAGGATGTGGGCGATGTTCGGGATAAAGCGACGGTAGTAGTTTACCATCCCCAAAAACTCCTGAAGGTGCCAGATGGTCGTTGGGGTTGGGAAGGTTTTCATGGCGTCCACCTTTGTCGATGTGAGCTTCACGTCCAATGCGGATATTTGATGTCCGAGGAAGTCCACCCTCTTGGCGCCGAATGTGCACTTGAGCAAGCGCACGATCAAACCGTTCTCGTGAAGGTGTTTCAGCAAAGCGTGGACGTGTCTCCAGTGTTCTTCTTTTGTCCTGGAGAAGATTAAGATGTCGTCCACGTAGCAGATGCAGAACGGCAGGTCCCGCAGGATGCTGTCCATCAATCGTTGAAACATGGCCCCAGTGTTGCGTAGGCCGAAGGTTGAATATGAGAAGGTATAGAAATCGAACGGCGTTATGATGTCAGTCTTAAGCACGTCATCTGGGAACACAGGAACCTTAAAGTTTGATTTAAGAAGGTCCATTTTCGTAAAAAGTTTTGCCCCATGAAGGGTGCTGGTGAGGTCTTGCATGCTCGGCAGAAGGTAGTGGTCTGCCGTTGTGAAGAGGTTAAGGCACCAGTAGTCACCGCAGGGCCTCCATGTCCCGTCTGGTTTCTTCACCATGTGGAGCAAAGACACCCAAGGGTTGGATGCCTTCTTGCATATGCCCATCCGTTTCATGTCTTTGAAGGCAAGTTTAGCATCTCTCAGCTTCTGAGGCGGGAGGCGACGGAACTTGGCGTGCATGGGAGGTCCCATTGTGTTGATGGGGTGGTAGAACCCGTGCTTGGAGGGGGATCCCGGCGACTGTCAAAGTTCCGGCTTGAAGATGACGGGGAACTCCTGAAGAAGGGCGGCGTAGGGCTGCGCTATGACAGCGGAGATTGGTGTGATACCCTGATCAGCTTATAGTGGACGGCTTCGGCAGGTCCCGTGTCGATGAGGCGTTTCTCGACGACGTCAATGAGTAGGCCATGGTGAGCCAGGAAGTCTGCGCCTAGGAGGGGCATCTGACGTTGGAGATGGTGAAGGGCCAAGAGTAAAATCGGCCCATGATTGAGATTTTAAGCATCCTAGTCCCATAACACCGTATGGGAGATCCGTTGGCGGCGATGAGCGAGGGAGGAGGAAATGTTAATTGCGTACAGCCGGTATCAACCATAAGCCTACGGTTGGATACGGCGTCGAGGATGTAGAATCCGATCTTGCCGTGATCTGCTACTGCGGCTACAGTTGATGTCAGCGGTGGCTGGCGTCCAAATTTCTTCGGGAACTTGCAGGGGACCTGCACTTCATTGCGTTGCTCCCAAACTGCTGGTGGTAGAAACACCAAGTCGGGTTCGGTTTATCTTCTTCATCAGGGCGAGGATTTTGTTGTCGTCAGCAGAGGGTGCCACCGAGGAGTCGAGGGATGAGCAGATGAAGGAGGATGATTCACCAAGGCGGGACACCTTAGAGGCTTCGTATAATTTCTGTGCCCTTGACTGGAGGTCGTTCATCGGCAGGGTGTCAGTATCGGTGAGCTGGGCTCTCACATACTGCAGAAGGCGTCGAAGGAATATTTCACGAGATAGGCTTATCTCTCGTCATCATCCATTGGCGTCGGTCTCTGGCAACATGAGAAATCCAACCAGTTCATCCCATGTTTCTAAGGGAGAGGTGTCGCCCATGGGTCTATTGCTGAGATCAAGGACCTTCTGTATTAATTAGTTTGGTTCGCAGGTCGTCGTAGGATACCTGACTGGAGTGAGCGTCGAGCCATGGGGAGATCTTGTCAAATACCTCCTCAGGGATGGAGGTCAGGACGATGTCAGCTTTGGCGCAAGGGTCGTTTAACTCAGGAACCAGGAGGCGGTGTTGTGCTGTGGGAACGGTGGCAGCTTGACTTTGGGCGCAGCTAGGTGGTTGCTGGGCACGATGGGCTGGGTGGTCTCGTCATGATCGGGAGCTGCTTATGTAAGATATACTCATCGTTGTGGCCTCACGAAACTGAAGTGTGGGATAAAGCCAAAAGACGTCGTTAAACGTTAATGGCAAAAGGAGATATACAAGGTAACGCAGCCGTAATTAGTCCGTTAATGGCAAGCCAAAACTGCTATATGTTACCAACATCTCCGTGGTCACCAGTTGTAAGGATAACAAGACGAGTGGAGAGAGACTGACAATTTACTGAACTTGCAACAGTCACTATATTACAGAGTGCGGACGGAAAATTAGCCCGGGAGGGAAACTTTTCCAACCGCCAAAATCATTGTGTTTTTAATCAAAACAAATTAACAAATACTACGGCGCTAGCCTAACAAAATATACAGTATTATACATTAAAATAAAGCTCCCAAAGAGTGCAACATCATGATACAAAAATCCACTGCGTTGAACAAATAATTAAGTTACAATTATCAGAAAAGAGTCCTTACAAGACCATCTGATTGAATATTGTTCTTATCAGAGAAAGTGGCATTTTACTTTTTATAATCTTCTTTTGTTTACCAAAAGCACTACATCTCAAGCTTATCTTTTTATTTTGGGTCTCATATCCTGAGGAATTCTTACTGTTTGTCCTAGGTACGTATATTCATTCACAATCTGTAGACGTTCTTTTTTGTTGTATCTATTACCTTCTATAATTCTTCCCCTGGGTCACTAAAAAGAACTATGTTATCTGCAGATCTCAAGTTTTTAAGGTATTCCTCATTAATGCTAAGTACTACATGTTTTCAATCTGTAAACAAACATACATATATACACACACACACACACACACACACACACATATATATATATATATATATATATATATATATATATATATATATATATATATATATATATATATAAATATATATATATATATATATATATATATATATATTAGAGTATGTATGTATATATGTACGTATGTAGTTTTGCTAAGTACTACATGTTTTCAATCTGTAAACAAACATACATACATACACACACACACACACACACACATATATATATATATATATATATATATATATATATATATATAAATATATATATATATATATATATATATATATATATATATATATATTAGAGTATGTATGTATATATGTACGTATGTAGTTTTGTCACAAACAAATGTAACTTTCATACATTTGATTATCGAGCCAAAATTGGTTCTTAAAGTCGAATTCACTATAATTTGAAGTGAAATGCCATTGCTAGATAAAATCAAAACATATATATAGCACATATAATTCAATAAACCTACGGTACTCTCCTGAGTGATGTCTTAAATTCCTGGTATTTTATTTTTGCTAGACTTACCGTGAGATTCAGAAGTGTTCCATTATGATAGGGGTGACAACTATTTCACTGATTGCTTTTTCTATTAATAATAATACAACTAATTAGAGATCGAAGTGCATCTTCTAAGCTTATCAGGCCAGGTTTACTGTATAGTCTGATCATTATAACTAAAGGTAAAAATTGATTGGCAAACAACCTAATCCAACCTAATTACATCAATTAGAAAGTTATGATGTGCGCCTGTCTTACGTCACTATACAAAAAGGGGTTGGATGGAATTCTGCTCTATGGCCGGAGACATTCAAGAACTTATTTGAGTGACTGTACGTAATTTCTTGGCAAGGTTGAGTGAATTTGACATATAGAGGTATTTGGGGCTCAAAAGTGATATATATATATATATATATATATATATATATATATATATACTATCCAAGCTACAACCCTAATTGGAAAAGCAAGATGCTATAAGCCCAGGGGCTCCAATAGGGAAAAATAGCCCAGTGAGGAAAGGAAATAAGGAAATAAATAACTGAAGAGAACAAATTAACAATAAATCATTCTAAAAAAAAGTAATGTCAAAAGAGGTATGTTATATATAAACTATTAACAACGTCAAAAACAAATATGTCATATATAAACTATAAAAAGACTCATGTCCGCCTGGTCAACAAAAAAGCATTTGCTCCAACTTTGAACTTTTGAAGCTCTACTGATTCAACAACACGATTAGGAAGATCATTCCACAACTTGGTAACCGCTGGAATAAAACTTCTAGAGTACTGCGTAGTATTGAGTCTTATGATGGAGAAGGCCTGGCTATTAGAATTAACTGCCTGCCTAGTATTACGAACAGGATAGAAATGTCCAGGGAGATCTGAATGTAAAGGATGGTCATTTATGAAAAATCTTATGCAACATGCATAATGAACTAATTGAACGACGGTGCCAGAGATTAATATCTAGATCAGGAATAAGAAATTTAATAGACCGTAAGTTTCTGTCCAACAAATTAAGATGAGAATCAGCAGCTGAACACCAGACAGGAGAACAATACTCAAAACAAGGTAGAATAAAAGAATTAAAACACTTCTTCAGAATAGATTGATCACCGAATATTTTTTGTGCAATTGAAGAAGACACAGACCTTATATGTTTCTCAAAAGTAAATTTGCTGTCGAGAATCACACCTAAAATTTTGAAAGAGTCATACAAATTTAAAGAAACATTATCAATACTGAGATCCGGATGTTGAGGAGTCACCGTCCTTGACCTACTTACAATCATACTTTGAGTTTTGTTAGGATTCAACTTCATACCCCATAATTTGCACCATGCACTAATTTTAGCTAAATCTCTATTAAGGGATTCACCAACCCCAGATCTACATTCAGGGGATGGAATTGATGCAAAGAGAGTAACATCATCTGCATATGCAACAAGCTTATTTTCTAGGCCAAACCACATGCCATGTGTATATAGTATGAAAAGTAATGGGCCAAGAACACTACATATACATATTATTATTATTATAAGATAATGGCTCCCTGGTCTGGATACTAAAAAAATATATTATGCTATGGCTCGTGACTGGGAACCAAACATATAATATTATACATATTATTACGGTTGGCAAGTTAATCAACCTTTCGAATTCCAAACTCCCTTGTTTGCTTTTACATTAAAAAATGTTACAGTTTAAAATAATAATACACGAATTCTGAGACAGTTCAATAACTCCCGGACAGCAATATATAAAACACTGAATATCCAAAGGGCTCTTAAGTACACTGAAAACTAAACTGGGTATTTATTATCAAGAATATTAAAATAACTCTAACTTTGGTTCATAACAGGATATGACTGAATATTATTTCAAATAATGGTGATAGGAATAATACACCCTTTACAAAAATAGATATATTCTAAATAAATTACAACACCTTGAAAAGTATTTACATATCAAAATAAGTCACTGGAAAAAAATAGGTCTCAACAAAACTTAGAATAAGACAAAAATATTACCATCTGAAATTATATAAGAACTTGACTTGAACTATTATATCTGTATAAACCCAAATCTACGAAAAGAAATAATACAATGAAAAATTATGCAAAAGCTTGGAATAAATCTGAATAATACAATGTTCAAGTTTGACACTTAATGAATAATAGGTAACCTGATCATGTTACAAAATCTATCCTCCCTACAGGGCCAACTACAAAAAAGCTCATACAATGCAAACAATCACCCTGATATAATGGATTCAAAATCACCGTATCTTTCCGACACACGATTTGCCTTGGGGCACAGAGTCACTTAGGAGAGGACACACTAAAACGTACTGAACACTTTCAACAATACACTGAATTGCAAGCATGAGAGAGGGAGAGGGGAAGGAGGCTGTCTTCAGACTGCAGTTCTATCTCGATCTCGGTCTCACCTAACCTAGGTGTTACCTTTTATATGAAACCTAACTGCTATTTCCATAAGTTTCCAAAGAATTTGGGAAGCGTGGGCCTTTGCATAAGGGTGTCAGAGTTTCCAACAAGATAAAAATGTCAAGAGGCGAATCAGGGGGTTTCAGGTAACTCTCAGATGCACACCAACGGACACGTGAGACGACTCTTCCCGCTAGCTCCGCCCACATTTTGTCCCCGAACATGGAAAAAAAGATATCCTCTCACCAGGCCTTCGCAACGTTTCTAAAGCACATGGTAGAGAAATTTCCAAAGCACATGTATGGGAACATTATCTCTCAAACATGACGCAATGCATCATAAAATATAAAAGAACATACCTAAGCCTTTGTTCATATCTCGCACAGATCCAACAACGCTCTCAAATGGATTATGTAAAACTTTGTACCAAACATACGTGAAATAAAAAGTTAGTTCTAAAAAAATAAGTAAAATTACATATACTAACTTGAATAAAGAATACAATGAAATTAACGGTGAAAGTCTTTCACAATTTACATAAAATACTTCTATCTACATGAGAGGTACTCATTTTACGGGGTGGGTATCATCTCTTCAATGCAAAAATGAAATATAGATAAAATTATTAAAAAACTACAATATCTACTCTACACTAGACCAGCTTCGTAAGAATATATATGTGTGTGTGTGCTCGTGCACAAGTGTATGTATGTGTGTGTCTGTGAACTTTTCAACATTAAGCTATTTCTCCTAATAGTGGATGACTTGTGAGAGAAACTGTCACATATCTCCCTAAATTAATGAAACAGGGATGAACCAATGTGCAGTAAAACTTCCACAGCAAAAATGATTTATTACACCTACACTTAATAGAGGGGCAGCCCAGACCACTGAGATGCAACAAACAATATACCAACTGTAACTGCTACTGGTATTTAGTAGACTTGTAAAATATGTAACTGACCATTTGCCAAAAATATATGGATGGTTTACTTAACAAGGACCATTCATTGATTGGTAAATGTTTGGTCTAGATCCATATGAGATACCAAATAAAACTAATAAATGATATATCTGTGGAATCTCCTAGGTTATAGAATAATCAGTGACAGACATATTGGAAGGCGGTTACCCCTGACAGACACACTGTAAATAGGGGTTAATTATATTTAGATCCAACTTGGGAGATACCAAGTCAAATTTACTCTACAATAGCACTTCACCTCAAGGTCCTGGCGGGATTGGAGATACCGAGTAAAATTTGCACGACAATTATAGCACTGTGTATCCTAGGTTAGGTTACAGATATAATGTACCTCAGTAAAGGGGAGTGCCAAACTAGGTGTTGGGAACACCTGGGTGGAAGAAAATGCCTCTTAAATCTTCCTCTTTTCCAAGGTTCATTGGATATAAAAATATACACTAATGAAGTGTGATATCGTGTGAAAATTACTACATTTACAGGGGTATGGAGTATGCAGCTCCGTATCTTATAATGCTTATTTTTAAAGCACCAAGGATGATAAAATACTATGTCTTGAGGATCCGGCTGTGTGTTGATGTGATTCAGATAAGAAGAAATATGTGATAATGGATTAGCAAGGAAAGTACGGAGAGTTGTGACAGTTAGCCTGATCAAAATGAAAAGCCATTGTGTGCAGCAATGGCGAGGACAAAGAGGTATTTCGTTTGGGGTAGCTTAAAGATAATGGTTTTCCATAGCATATACTTTCATACATACTTCATTCACATATCAGATATTATCACAAACGGCATTATTTACTAGTGGCCGCTTGATTATTAGGATGAAGATTGAAGACTGTTCAAATCTATGATCTATTTACTATAATTATTCAGGATCTCGTGTGAAATTAGCTTCACCACTCTAAATGACGAGCCTCATTTTGATTATAAGGGTTCAATTTCTTCACATTAATGACACATTGATTAATGATCAACTGATTGTAAACAGAATTCTGAACCTTGAGTTTGAAGGTACTGTAACAACTTGAGCAATAAAATCAGACATTGAATCCTGAGCTTGAACCCTTAATTAGACAAGGCCTTGGGCCCAAGATAAGGTATATTTTTTAAACGAATATCTACGAGAGAAAAACTGTTATCTTTCTATCATTTATGTTATTGATCTTAGATATTATTTCAATAACATTTCTAACCAATGCCATTGTATACGGTCCCCTTACGAGTAGGTCTCTTTTGCTTTCTTGGGAGTCAGTAGCAAAGAAGCTTATTCTGTACCTTGACAAATTACACGAATATACACTTTTTTTTACAAATTGATAAACCCTGTTCACTTCGAGAAATCTTTCTCAAATTTATAAATGGTTTTTAGAAAACATTATGATCTGGTCTAATCTTTAAATTCTCTTGTCCAAGATATGGCCTGGGATCCCTTGCAGGATAATCTACTCATATGTTTAGGATTAGAATTTACCCCCAAATTAGTTGACTCAACTGACTTTTTTTTTCATCCGAGTACCACGAAATTTTTATATTTGTTTCTAATTTCAACAGCCTTTTCATTACTTTCAGTTTTATTCATATTTGGTCTCCTCTTGTGCATATATATATATAAATATATATATATATACATATATATATATATATATATATATATATATATATATATATTATATATATATATATATATATATATATATATATATATATATATATATATAGTGTGGCGTAGCTGGAAGTCTGTCAGTGGATGGGCACCTAGGGGGCACAGCTGAATATGGGAGGGTACTAGGCTATCAGAGCAAGCCTATATATGACCATTTCAGAAGCATTCTAAAGTCATACGAGATGTTTTTTAGGGTACATTCTTAGATCATCGGTGGATTTTCAGACATTGTAAAGGTATCTGTGGTTATGTTATATTGTATTAAGTAAAACAGAGATGTACACAAATCAGGTACATTAAAATTATACTTAATTATATAATAGGAAAAATTATATATTAAACAGAAAAATATAAAGTGCGTTATGCAAAACATATTATTTTCTGCATGTATAAAAATTGTAGAGTATAAACATAGAAAAAAATGAATTTTTTCATAAGTTAGTTTGTAATAGGAACTCTAGAATAAAAATTAAACGGATGAACGAGAATATTCATATATATATATATATATATATGTATATATATATATATATATATGTATATATATATGTATATATATATATATATATATCTATATACATATATATATATATATATACATATGTATATATATATATGTATATATATATATATATCTATGTAGATGTATATATATATATATATATGTATATATATATATGTGTGTGTATATATATCTATATATATATATTATATATATGTACACACACACACATACATATATATATATATATATATGTATATATGTATATATATATATATATATATATACTCCCAGAGAAATCAACTGAAGGTTTCCAGAATTCTAACTCATGAAACGACTCATCCATAATATAACTTTAAGGATGTCGCATAAAATCAGGGGACGTATTTATTAGATACGACACATAGCAATCTTACCCCGAATAGACGGGGTAAGGGGGTGCCGATCTAGGTACCCAGTGGACCTCCTATCCGCATTTTTAATGGCCGCCATTCCTATACTTGTAGCCAATATGACTAAGTGTTTTCACAATGTTATCCAGGTGTTATCGCAAGTTATCGTAATATTAATCATGCAATCTCCACATCTTCATTTCTTGGAGAGTTGAGTATTAATTCTTTCCTATGTATAAATCTTGGCTCCCGTCTCATATTTAAATTCCAATAATTTAAGTGTGTTAGGTTGAGCATTGCCACGACCGGAGGCGACCATTTTTACAACCGCTGTCGCCATTATTATTGCATTTTATTTAGCTAGTAGGGTGACTTTCCCGGTATTTAGCTATAATATTAGCTAATTAGGCAAATTATACAAGTGAAGATTATGCATACAAATAGATTATTATTCCTCTTCCTAATATGTAACTTTACTTTTCGTATACGGTGGGAGCCCCGGCGGTAACAACCATGGCCGTGGTTCCTACCGAACTTAGGCTAGCCTAACTCGTATATGTATAGCCTACGTTAGTAATGTAATTCCCCATGTTTAACCTCGCCCTATCGTTCCTTATTAATTCGGATGGGGACACACATCACCTAGAATTTATGGATGAGGTTCGATTTATATTTTTTTTAGAGAAAAGAGGCTAAACCCTTCCTCCCTCCCTGAGCCGCCGCCATTACAAGCGGCAACCGCCGGCTCTCCTCATCGCCGCCAAGTACAGGCCGATTCACACGACCCATTTTCTTTCCAACAGGTTGGCCGTCGGTTAACCGGCATCTAGCTTTCTTACGTGTATTCAAATGCAACTGTTCACACGACCCATTAGGCTGACGGCGGCCCTCGGTCGTCAGCCGTCCGAGTCGGCTCGGCTTCCTATCCAAGAAACCTCCTCCAGTTTGACGGCCGTTAGCCATCCGTCCCAACCAATGGGTGGATGATGTTTTGTGTGAACCAGGACCTGTATAGTACCCGTTTATTTCGTGGCCTACAACCCCGAATTTTCCTTATAGTATAGAGTCATAGAAATTACTTTGTATTAGAGATTAATTGAACTTTTTTCAAGGGTATGAGGAGATGTTTGACATGGCAAACAAGATGTATAGAAATAATTTATATAAATAAAAGATATGGAAAATGACTGGAGAGGCATTAAATGAAACAGGTGAGTTTATCATAATTTTAATATTCTTGGCATGGTGCATAAAGTATAATGAAGTTGCCTCATTTATTTTATCAACATAGTTATCAACCAACATCTTATTGTATTAAAATTATCGTAATTTACTCGGTGTTCACGTGACAGATTCTAAGTATACAATGAAAACCGCGAGCTGGTAAACGGATACGGAACGCCTCGTGTGAATGTACAACATTTTGACAGAGGTTACCCACCACCCAGCCTGTCGGAAAGAAAACGGGTCGTGTGAATCGGCCTTACTCCGGCTTTGGGGTTAGACAGCAATTCAGGGTGCCCTGTCTTGCAGCCGATGATTTTGCCGGCAGGGGAATTTTTGTTCTTCTGCCGCCCACAATGTCATCCGCAAAGGAAGCCATGCTTCCTTAGTTCACGGTCGAAAGGAGGCGGCATACCTGCCGCCACCTTTCTTCCCTGTGAACTATAAGACCCTTCCCCCTCCCCCCTCTGTCCTTTAGTGTCGGCCTAGCCGTCACAACATTATTTCACCAGTACTCAGACAGTCATACTGGCTTGTCGAGTTGACTGCGTTGCCGGCCGGGACTCCTACTGGCGGCGGTTAGGCACCCGCCTCAGTCACCTTCCCCCTTATGTCCCTCCTTCACCTGAAGTGAATGTCCCGGGGGGAAAGATTGAGCCGGCCCTGACGGCTGCCGGTGGGAAACCCAACATACTATTGAGAAGTCTTCAGGCCTCCCTTGGTCTGCCATCCACAAATTTTGCCGCTGGCTGTACAGCTGGAGGCAGGCCTTTTGTGAATGGATTGAAGCTAGAATCAGATGAATTCTTATCCCTTCCATTAGAATTCTCATTCTAGCAAGGAGACATTAGGCGGCCTGACAGTCTTCCTACACTTCCAGCTGTTGTGTTAAACCATAACAATGGGAAGCTCTCCTGCCTTAATACTTTCTCTCTCTCTATCAGTTATAGCCGTCAGATACTAACCAAACCCCGGTAGTGTGCCGGCTGGACTACAGTATATAGAATATACAGTAGTACACTTAATTTCTAATATATTCCACGTTTCCTATCACAGTCTATTGTTGGGACCATGATATCATGTTGAGGTTGAGTAATCCCTCAACACCCAGGTGAATCCTTTGATCATCGGGACCCTAATAAATCACAGCTCAATATTAATATATTACAGGTGGATAGTTATACTAATACTTACTAACCCTAACACTAAGTATTAGAGTTTCTCCACCTTGTATTCTTCCTAACAAAGAACCTAAAATATTATTATTGACGGAAGTCTTAGTAATTGATTGGGGTGGGAAGCATAGATATGTCTTTTCCATTTCCTTTCCAGCTTACTATCCTAAGCTACCATAAACAATTGTAATTTCTATTGTTCATAAAATTTTATGCTTTTATATCACTGATATAAAAAACTATATACTCATTGATCCCCTTTTCCTTTACAGGAGGAGCCAATGTAGAAATGCGCAGCTTTAGCCTGCAACCACAAAGACAAAGACTCTTATGGCTACACGAAGTGCAGGACTCATGCCCACTGCAACATCGTGTTGGGAGTTCTCAAGTATTGGGACCCGAATGGTTACCCTGCTGCCCAACGGCTTCAAAGAAGCTCCCTCAGTGAACATGGAGACTAGAGATACAGCGAGGGAGACCCTTCGCTAATGGGTAAGTAGATTCCAAAAGAATTTTCAAGGGAATGTACTTACTCAACAACTCCCTAAGGTACCTAAGGTTCCCCAAGCTCTAACTAACGCGGTAGTGCCCCAGGAACAGGTCCAGTCTCCCCTCATACAAATGAAGATCGACGTGGACATAGACAAGGTACTAGAAGGCATGAACATCCTTCAAGAAAGGATGTCAGAAGTGTTCATTGACACTAA
Source organism: Palaemon carinicauda (assembly GCF_036898095.1). Classification (NCBI taxonomy): domain Eukaryota; kingdom Metazoa; phylum Arthropoda; class Malacostraca; order Decapoda; family Palaemonidae; genus Palaemon; species Palaemon carinicauda. The sequence continues at coordinate 146,449,723 of NC_090737.1, read as the reverse complement.
GAAGGCCCTACTGTAAGTAGGCCCTGAAGAAAACGTGAAACATCCGCAAGCGGAGGAAGAAGGATCCGTCTCAACGGCAACTGAAGACCCTCAGTTTGCCGTGACGGCATACCAACCTACGCCGTCAACCTCTTCAATCCCAACTCCACAACCACCGGCATAGGCTGTCATGAACGAAGGGATCCTCACTTCAATTCAACGCATAATGTAGTTGTTCTAAAAGGTACAAGAGACGATAAGAGAATCACTCAGACTGCAACAGATACTATTGCAAGAGAGGATGGATCGCCCAGGACCTACCAAGAGCTCTACTAAGAAGCTCCTTAAGGTGATGAATTTCTCTCACCACCCCAAAACCAACCCCTGGAGGTATACGGAGCATATGCCCATGATGAATGGGAAACTATTCGTCTCAGAGAAGTTGGGGACCAAACTGATTAAAGATCTTGAATTCTGGCCTAACTCTTCAGTTTACCCAGAAAGCTACATGACACTGCGGGATGAACATGAAACCCGAAATAAGTAAATGTGAGTTTTAACAAGCTGTATGAAATCTGATATATCTCTAGATCTACACCTTGAATGGAGTTTCCCTGTCCGAAAAGGCATTGATCACGTCTTCAAGCTTCAAGTTTAACTATCTTTTTGCATGTGCGTTATCATCTTCCATGGAACATTAAATTTAATTACATCGTTTTTTGTTTGCCAAGTTCATATGTTTTGTTAATCTAATCAGTTCTAAGTTATCTTCCCTGACTCGACGTCTTTGGTATTTTTTTTTTTTATTCATGTGGATTTTTTCCTCTGAAATAACATTTATTTTAAATGTAAATTTAAATATGCTTCCAGATATAACCTCCAATTTGTTTCATGTTCAGTCGAAATTTAGACAGCATATATATATATATATATATATATATATATATATATAGATAGATAGATATATATATATATATATATATATATATATAATATATATAATATATACCTATATAATATATATATAAATATATAATATATAATATATTTATATATATAATATATATAATATATATAGATAAATATATATATATATATATATATATATATATATATAATATATGTATATATATATATATATATATTTAATATATATAATATACTCAAAGAGGTCATTGTCGTCGAACATGACAAGGCGCAAGCCACCATACTGAAAACTTTGAAAGAAGCCGGGTACACCAATTCCAAAGTATCAGCAATGAGCTAGAGACATCCCACGTTTCTTGCTCCTTCTTCCATCTCTTTCCCCTGTTCAGGGAAAGCACTAGACTTCGCCGTCAAGGCAGTCGACAAAGGCAATCCTTGCCCAACCCTGGAGGAATGCAAACCATTCTCTCTAGCACTACCTGCCTTCAAGGAGAAGTGAAAGGATGTCTGTCTAACCTTCTCCGTCTCTAGGTGGATCCAGAGATAGCAGGCCAGCATTTCAATGAGAACCTTCCGAAGTTGCCAAACCATCTTCTGAGGATGGAACAGGAGACGAAAGAGAGACTAGCAGCCTCCCTTTCTCAGCAGAACTGCCTGGAAATGAGTTTAGGTCTACAGAACGCCCCAGAAAGAATAATTTTCCTGTCTAATTCCCACATGGGTACCCTTGTGAAAGACTTATATACTTTCTTCAGAGCGAGGAGACCATGCAGAGAGTCCATTTTGAACTCAGCAACCATAAGACATGAAACAAGGAAACTGATTACCTCGAACATCGGGGGTAAAGACCTTTTTTCCTATAGTAACTGGTCCAAGAGATCATAGCCAGAGCAACCACGGAGAACGGGAACCTTCTCCAAAAGTGGGGCATGAGCTCAAAGAGGAAATCTTCCTCAGACAGAGGTCCCCAGACTAAAAAATAAAAAGGCAAGGAGAACATGCAGATTTGCACTACTTTCTGCCGTGACTACGACCACGAAGCCTCAGACCACTTTCCAGATGGTCCCTCTACAACTGGTGGCTCAGTTGCCAGTCTTTAAACCCAACGTTGTGAGGCAATCGACCTCCTTTCACCTTAAGTCAGAAAGGAAATAGCCCTAAGAGAAGTTCACCCAGAGATAACTCCTCCCGGGGCCAAGTAGGACGTGGTCACGAAAACAAATCCATAGGACCCCACTCCCAAAGAGGGGTTCCAGGTGGGAGGCAGACCGTATCACTGTCGGGATCGCGGGACCTTCGATCCCACAGCTTATTAACGAATGGACTTGGGTGGAACCCGAACCAAGAGGAACGACCGGCGAGTGAGCAAGAGGACAAAAAAGAAAAAGAAATTGAAGGAGCAATGAACTTGCAGGATTTGTTTTCCAAAGAAGAGAACTCAAGAGTAAGACCAAGCGAAAAGGAGCGACAGACGAGCAGACAAGTGGACGAACAAGAAATGGACATGGAAGAACTAGAAAATTCAACATTTGAAGTAGGACAAGTGAGTAAAAAAAAGCTGGTAGGATTGCAAGGGAAGGATATAATGGAAGCAGAGTTTTTGTACCGTGTGGTGGACGAGACGGAGGCAAAGCAGTCTCCGATCTGTTATTATATTAAGGATGGCTTGCTTATGAGGAATCAAAGACCCGCTGATATTCCTGGGAATGTCGAATGGGAGATATATCGGCAGATATTAATTCCTGTACCATTGAGAAGACAGGTGATCACCGTCGCGCACGGAACGGGACATATAGGGGTAAGGAAGACGACGGAGAAGACAATGAAACACTTTTTCTGGCCTGGCTTGCATAAGGACATGGGCCAGTTTCGCCGTGTGTGTCACATATGTCACACGGCTGAAAAGCCCAACAATGCATCAAGGAAGCACGCTTACACCCGATAGAAGTACGAGGAGAACCCTTCAGGAAAGGACCAAAGAAAATGATAGCAGAAAAATGGAAGGACCGAGAGTAAATGGAAGGAGAATATGTCAATAATTTGAGGAAAAGGATCAGCGAGTTAAGAAAATTTTCCTTAGAAGGCATGAAGACGACGAGTCAAGGACGAACAAAGAAAAGGTTTGGTAGGAAGAGTACGAACAGACAGGTTGCAGGACCCTTCAGCAAATGACCAAAGAAAATGTTGGCAGGAAAAGGGAAGGATCGAGAGGAAAACGACGAAGGAAATGCCAAGGATTTGAGAAATGAATTAGCGAGTTAAGGAAATTTTCCTTAGAAGTCGTGAAAATGAGTCAAGGACAGACGAAGAAAAGGTTTGGTATGAAGAGTACGAACAGAAAGTTTACAGTAGGACGACAGGTGTTGGCCTAAGCATCGGAAAGGAGATTCCATCTCGCCTATGAGTTCCCTTAACCATTCCACATTTTTGAGAGTGGCGCTGATCAGACCAACGTTATCGAGATGCAAGAAAAAGGAAAAATTTAAAGAAGACGAAATTAACTTCGAAACCGATATTTCAAGCACCGGATTTCACCGAGGAATTCCATATCAAATTGGATGTGTCGGATAACGGGATTGGAACTGTCTTATTGCAAGAAGATAAGGAAGGAATTCTTCATCCTGCGTGTGTTATGTCGTTGAAGCTGAAGAAGCAGCAACAAGTGATCTCGACAGTTGAAACAGAACTGCTGGCATTGAATGCAGCGATAAACAAGTTTTTAAATTATGTAAATCGACCACAGAATGAAGTTATATTGTACTCGGATCATAATCCTTTAACTTTTGTGAATAAGATGAATAATAATAATCAAAGGTTAACTAGGTGGTCATTATGTTTGCAACCGTATTGTATTAATGTAAAGCATATATCAGGTACAGATAATGTAGTTGCAGATTATCTATATCGGGCTGAATCGATGGATTCAGGCCCGAAATGAATAATCATTATTGGGAAGGAGCTATCTTGCGAAGCTGGTTTAGTGTAGAGTTAATACAATAGTTTGTTCATGGTTTTATTTTTATTTCATTGGTGTATTGAAGAGATGATAGGCAATCCATAAAATGAGCTCCTCTCATGTAGATGTAAGTTTTGTAAATTACGTAAGACTTTCGTCATGAATTTCATTGCATTCTTTATTCAAGTTAGTAGAGAGAGAAAATGCCCAGTAACATATGCTTTGGAAAATTCTGTGCACGTGCTTTAGAAATTTTGCGAAAGTCCTGGTGATATGATGTTATCTTTTTTTTTTCATTTCAGGGACAAAGGGTTGGCAAAGCTATCTGACTAAGAGAGCAGTCTGGGGTGACATGATTAGCGTTCAGGAGACGATACTTGGCAACTCTAACATGCCTTTTGCTTAGCCCACCACGCTTCCCAGTATGTTGGAAAGTTTCTGGAGGTAGCTAGGACTCATACACAATAAGGTGACACCAAGATTAGAGACTCAGATAGCAATACATATGTCAATTCTTAAGATTATTATCTCCTCACCTCTCTCACTATCAATCGCAGCCCAATATATTGTTTTGAAAGTGTTCAAAACGTATAGTATGTCCTCTCCTAAGTGACTCTGTGCCCCAAAGCAAATTGTATGTCGAAAAGATGCGTAAGACGAAACGGTGATTTTGAATTCATTATATTAGGGTGAGTGTTGGCATTGTGTAAAGGTTTTGTAATTGGCCTTGTAGGAAGGTTAAGATTTTGTATCGTGATCTGGTCATCTATTTTTCACTAAGTGTCAACCTTGAATATTTTATTATTCAGAATTAATTTCAAGCTTTGTATAATTTTCATTGAAGTATTTCTTTTGTCTTAGTCTAAGGTTTGTTCAGATTTAATATTCAAAGTCAAGTAATTATATAATTTCAGATTGCAACATATTTGTCTTAATCTAAGTTTTGTTCAGTCTTTATTTTTTCGAATGATTCATTGGGTTGTTTTGTAATTTTTTTTCAAAGTGTTGTAATTTGTATAGAATATATTTATTTTTGTAAAGAGTGTATTATTCCAATCACCATTGTTTAGAATCAGATTCCACTTGTATCCTGTTAAGAACCATGGTAAGTTTTAAACAATACTTAAGAGTAATTACCCAGTTTGGTTTTGAGTGTACTTGAGAGACCTTTATTGTTGTTGTTGGGGTATTAAAGCCAACACTTGTTGTTGGCACGGGCCTTTCCCTTGGTTGGCCCGTAGAGTTGACCTTTAGATATTCAGTGTTTTATATATTGCTGTCTGTGAGTTATTTAACTGTCTCAGAATTTGTGTATTAATATTTGAAAGTTTAACGGTTGTTTTGTAAAAGCAAACTAGTGAGTTTGGAATTTGATAGGTTGAGTAACTTACCAGTCGTATGTATATATTATATGTTTGGTTCCCAGTCACAAGCCATAGTATAATATATTTTTAGTGCCCAGACCCGTTAGCCATAATCGTATAATATATATATATATATATATATATATATATATATATATATATATATATATACGCTTGTTATTTCGTTTGAATGAAGTTATTTATGATCCGCTTATCTTTCCGTTAAGACGACCACAATTCTGCCGCAATTGGTGACCCAGGAGTGACCAGCTCTTCGCTGCCCCCACCCTTTGGAAATGCAGCCCATTGATCCACCCATCAACCTTGAATCGTCTACCTATGCCACATTAATGAAACTGCTGCCCTTTGCCAGTAGAGAAGTATTTGCCTGGTTTCAGCATGCCGAAGTTCAGTTTCGCATCAGGTGCATGACTCACTCAAGTAGCAGAGCAGACTACGTCCTCGCAGCGATCCCCAAGGATACCTTCCTAGATATCTTCTATTTGCTATGCAACCAAAGGGACACCCCAGTAGAGTAAGACCTCCTCAAACACCTTCTGGAGCAGTGCTCACTATTGCCAACAGCCCGTATAGCCAAGCTTTTTTAGCTCTCTCAACAACCATTGGGGCACCAATAGGGTTCTCTCACACTCAGGGAAATTATCAGTACCACCCACCTGCAACCTGCCGTAGCTGGCTCTCCTCGGGAAGTGAACTTACTTCGTGCCCTTTGGGTACAATGCTTACCAGAACCTGTATGCACTGCCATCTCCAATGTTGATACCTTGCCCATGTAGGACCTGATGACCATAGTCAACACCCTTATGGACAGCCACTTCACTACCTTGAAGACCTCCATTAACAACTACACTCCTCACGAAGAGGACAACCATTCAATGCCAAGCGAAGCTGACAGGAATGCAGTAGGACACTGATGCCTGAACTGTAACGTGTCAGGGCAGTGACAAAACCTCCCACTACCCATATATGCCTCCTCGCTCATGCCCCAACCAATTGCCTCTACAGTCACTTGATGATGCCCATCTGCCGTAGTTATGCTACTACTACTTCAGATTCAGGGCTACTGTGAAGAAATCTATGGACGGTTGTTATTAGGCCACTGCTTATGGTGGTAGGCCCTTGACACTAATATTCTCTCTTTACATGAAGCAGGTACTGAGGTGCTTTTTTTGGTAGACACTGGTGCTTGCCATTCCCTTTTACCAGTATTACTCTCCAGGACATGATGTAGTCATTCTAAGCCTGCTGACATCCACCTGTAGCTACCAATGGATCTGAGATCCCCACTTACAAATACAAAACACTCACACTACCGTTTGGGAGCACCAAATGCCATTGGAAGTTTCTTGTTGCTGACGTTATTAACATTATTACTTTATTTACTTAATATTACAAAACTTACAAAGGTATAGATGCATCATTAAATATATAAATTGTGTACAATAATAATCTTGTACAAGACAGATTTGTTTTAGCAAAAATTTATTCCCACAAAAAATATATAAACAAGCAAACAATTTCCGACGGATAACATAATAATACCACTCCAAATTGAGTTATCATAATTAGTTCTTATAGCAATCCAAGATTTCATATACATAATTACAAAGATCTATTGGGTTTCCTTCATTCAACAAGTTTACAATGTCTGAGCAATCCAGGTTAGGATATTTTGCACGAATGTCTGCACTAAGAGGACAATTTCATAGTACATGTTCCTCATCTTGTACCTAATTTTCTGTACATACATAAATACGTAAATCACGAGGGATCCTACTCCACCTTCCTAATTCAATTTTCAAACTATGTGACATCAGTCTTATCTTTGTTAAAGATTGTCTCTTGTAATTAGGAATATACATTTCTCCTTTATACAGTCTGGTGTAATAGTCTCCTGTTAAGTTTTGACCTATATGTAACATACTTTGTTGCATTTAAAAGTTTGTCTCTTATTAATGACCGAATATTTTCTAATGACTGTCCGCTATTCTCTCCTTACACATCTCACTATAAATCTGTAACCTTGTGTACTGTTACTCCTACACATATTAAATACAAAAAATTTTCATTATCTAATTTAGAGTTTAAGAATTTTTTCCTTCTCTTCATAATTTCATATTGTACAGTGTTTAGACCTGCTTCAACTAAACACAGAGGTACCGATATAATGTTTTTAACACCAAGTAGTATTCTTCCTAGTTTACTGTAAGTCTTTTCTATGCCTCCAACATCTGATGTTAACCAACTATCAAAACTGTATAACAGGGATGATATGACAGCTGCATGAAATACTTTCATCTTATAGCAAAAGGCCATGGTTGTGTTTACAGCACAAAATAATCAGTGCAGATTTCCTCACCCCTTTCGATCTCCTGGTTGATGTGGCAAATTGAGGTTTAGTCAACGCAGGCTCTTACTCTCAATACCATTTCATCCCGGCCCTTCCGAGCTCAGGCTCCACATCAGCACACCCATAGATGCCTACGCCAACCTCTTCCCTCCGTACCCAGCAGTCCTCTGACCAGAACTTCACAAAACAGCCATGATTCCTACCAAGTTTGGTATTTATCACCCTATCAAAAGACGGGACCCCTATTGTTTATGAGATTCAGGTGTCTGGCCCAGGATCGTTTGGCAGCCACTAAACAAACATTCACCAAAATGGAGGTAAAAGGCCTTTGCCAAAAGGCCTTAAGGCCATGGTCATTGCCCCTACATTTTGTCCTGAATAAGGATGGCTCCCTGCACCCTTGTGGGGATTACAAGCATCTGAACATGCAGACAGAACTGGATCATTACTCCCTTCCCAACATCTCCAACGTTACATCCTACTTCCACAAAGTAAAGGTGTTCTCCACTCTCGACCTCCTGAAGGGGTGTCATCAGGTGCCCATGTACCTGGAAGATATCTCCAAGACTGCCATTACCACTCCCTTCGGCACATAGGCCTACACATTTGATTACTCTTGTTTTGCCCTTCGTAATGCTTGGGCCACTTTTCAACACCTCATGGATGACATCCTATGGAATCTTCCGTTCTGCATATGTTACGTAGATGACATTCTTGTATTGTCTTTCTCCAAAGAGGAACACCTCCACCACCTACGCATCATTTTCAACCACCTACAACAGAATGGCCTTGTAGTCTGGTATGACAAGTGTACCTTTGGCACCAACAGAGTATCATTCTGAGGACACCACATCACTCATGAAGGCCTTCATCTCCTCCCTGAGAAGGTACTAGCTGTTCAGAACCTCCTCACGCCCCCGACTGCCAAAGCACTGCAAGAATTTTTGGGTATGATAAACTATTATCACCAGTTCTTGCAAGCCACTGCCGCCACTCTTGTCCCCTTCTATGCCTCCTTCAAAGGCAAGCCAAAAGACCTAAAGTGGGGTCCCCTCCAGAAAGCATCCTTCTGCAATGCAAAGAATGCCCTATCAACTTTTCCCATACTATATGCCCCTCTCCTTTCCACCGATGCCAGTGATATTTCTATTGGTGCAATACTCACCCCACTCCTTGACATTCATCAGTAGAAAACTGTCCAAGGCAGAATAAAGCTACTCTACAATGCTGGCAGTGAATTTGGCTGTCTGTCACTTTCGCTTCTTCTTAGAGGACATGCCCTTCGTCATTTTCATGGACCACATGCGTCTGGTGCACGCCTTCGCTTGACAGTCCGACGCCTAATCAACCCATCAATGCTGACATCTCTCCGCCATGTCTGAATGCAACAGCACCCTTCAACACGTCCCTGGTAAAATGAATCCTGTTGCCAATGCCCTGTCAAGAAACACATTGGTCACCATTCACTTGGAATTTGATTACAGTGCCTTGGCGGAAGCCCACCCAACAAATCCAAAGTACCAAGCCTGCAGGACATCCTGCACATCCCTCCATTGGGAAGACGTTAGTACTGGTATGCCATGCCCATGGTTATATGTCCCCATATGCTGATAGGTGTTTGATTTAATCCATGGCCTTTTACATCCCTCGTGCTGACCTATTGCACAGCTACTGAAGAGGAAGTTCATTTGGCACAGCATTACTAATGATGCTAAGGATTGGGTCCTCGCCTGTACTTCATGCCAAAATTCAAAAGTACATCAACACACGTAATCAGGAGGAGGAACCTATCCTCAACCTCAGCATCGTTTTGCTTACATTCACATCGACATTGTAGGTCCCCTACCCACATCACAAGGACACCATTACCTGTTTACCATCTTTGACTGCTCCACTCGTTGTCCTGAAGCCATTCCCATGCAAATTGCAACATCCACCTTACTCTCAGGGGGGATAGCGAGATTTGGTATCGCTGAGCATATTACTTCTGACTGGGGTATCACTTTCACCTCTCAATTGTGGACATCATTTGTAAATCTCCTGGCCATCACCCTACATCAGAAAACTGCCTACAACCCTGCAGTTAATGGAATGGTTGAACATTTTCATCGTAGCCTCAAAGCAGCATTAATGTCTCACTGCAATGATTTTAACTGGTTAACCCGGCTTCTCTGGGTCTTTCTTGGATTAAGAACCACTCCTAAGGATCCCCTAGATGCCTCAGCACTGAAATGCTGTATGGTAACCTGTTGGTTGGCACTGCTGATTTTTTCTGTCTGCAGTCTCCTTCGCCTGACAGATTGAAATACCACAACACATATCTTCATGGGCACTGACATATGCAAGCCACCACTGACACCCCTTTACACATGCCCTTTCCTTTTTATCCATTGCAAACATGAGGCTTTCTTAATTAACATTCATGGCAAAGATGACTGGATCTCCATTAATTGCTTGAAACCTGCATATCTCCTGCAAGATGACCCACCTACAGTTCGCCTCTTTAGAGCAGGGCACTATTTCACATGTAATGCATGAGTATTTCATACACGTTTGTACATTGTAATGCACTCTCTCTCTCTCTCTCTCTCTCTCTCTTACACTGATAATAGAAAACCCTGTTTAAGCTTGCCATTGCATGTTTCATATTGTTAAAGTTTTACCTCATTGTTACCCAGAATCGTTTACATATAAGCTTGTTATCTCGTTTGAATAAAGTCAGTTGTATTTTGCTCGTCTTTCGGGTGAGACCCTCATTAGTCTGCCATGCGTTCTCTCTTTCCTCACAGTTTTAGTTATTCTTTTCCTCAGAGTTTTAGCTATTTCTTTCTTCATAGTGTTAGGTATTTCTTTCTTCACAGTGATACTTATTCCTTTGTTCACAGTTGTTATTCCTTAAGTCACAGTTTTTTTATTAAATTCTTCGCAGCTTTAGTTATTCCATGCTCCTCAGTGTTAGTTGTCAGTACTTTTATCACAGTAATGCGGATTTCTGCCTTCACATTGTTAGTTATTCCTTTCTTCACAATGATATTTATTCATTTCTTCTCAGTATCAGTTATTCCGTTCGTCACAGTGACACTTATTCATTTTTTCACAATGATACTTATTCATTTCTTAACAGTTTTAGTTATTCTTTTCTTCACAGTAATACTTATTCATTTCTTTGCAGTGTTAGTTATTCCTTTCTTCACAGGGATAATTTATAATTTTTTCATAGTGTTAGTTATTCCTTTTAACACAATGATATTATTACTCTCCTCTCAGCTTTTGTTATTTTTTTTCTTTCCCCGCTATATACAGTGGAATAACAATAGTAGAAATGCTGATGTGGTTAACAATATCTGCTTCTAAAATTCTGAAGTTGTTAAAGCATAGTTATCACTTAGGAAGCTGTTAAGATTATGATCATATTGATGATAATAACAATAAGATCATCCTCAAATGATATCCCTTCATATCAGTTACTGCGTTCTTAGAAGCTTTTAGAATTATCAAGTTGATTATCTTACTCAAATCAATCAATCAATCTGTACAGTAGTATGACAATGGTGCTTCAAGTTCACTTGCATTCAAAGATTTTTTAGTGTCTAGCATATTTTTACTTATTCATCAAGCACACTTCTATTTAACATTTGATTGTAACTGACAGAGTGCTACTTAGAGCAGTTGATACCTTATAGAATCAAACTAAGCTGCAAAGTAATATTAAACTACTTAAAAAGCCTGAACATCTTTAAAACCTCTTTTACAACATCTAATACAGATTCATGATTATGTCATCATTAAAGAAAATACATTTACAAGAAAGCCAAGTAGTCTTGGTTATAAGATCATCAAAATTGCCCCCCCCCCCCCCCCAAAAAAAAAAAAAAAAATAAACCCTCCTATTTAGATTCAAAGCACATACAGAAAATGTAATGTAACCCAGCCATTTCTTAGTCTAGAATTTTCTAGAACTAGTATAGTTTTGATGCTGCATATCATAAGTCTTTTAAAATCTTAATGGTTTAAAAGTCCGCATTAAGGGGCCCGGCCGGTATGCCAATATATGGGGGTATAAGACGAAAAACTCAAAATCCTGAAAAAATTCACTGAGCTTCATGTGACCATGGAGAATGAGTATACGAAATATTTTGTCAAAATTCCACTTACTTTCATAGTTACATGGTAATTAGTAAAAGTAACTTAATAAACCAAAAATATTGATCCCTACAAAAAATGCAGTATTTCTTCTGTTATCGTAAATTGATAATTATTACATTTTGATATAAAACAAATTGTGAGCAATGACCTCTGTATAGATTCCATGAGTTACAAGACGAATTATTACACGGTAATTGCACCCTTCGGCTTCAATGCTAGCACAAACCTCAAAGAGAGTACATGTTTGAGTTTGACCTCTGACATTCACTTGTTTTTATGTCATTTTTTCTTGGTTTTGGTAAGAATTTCATATGCCAAAGTGGAAAAGACAATTTCAACATCTTGCTAACATAAGGAAGAAGCAAACTTTCTCTAATAAGAGTTCAGAAGTGGTTAATATCGGCGATATTAGCGTAGTTAGTGAAGGAGAGAGATGACGAAGTAACAACCATTTTGCCTAAAGCAGCAAGACATTGAGCAAAGGGATCGCCATTTATGATTAAAACATGATAAATAAAATTGCTTTGGTTTATTGATATCCAAAAAAGAACATAAAATTCATAATGATAATGATTTATTAATATTGTCTTTGTAAAAATATAAAGAAAATCTTTGAATGCCCTTATCTCAAACCTATACTTATTGACCTTCAAATTCTATCTTCTCCCTTAGTTTTAAAGATATAGCATTGAAATTTGGTATATACTTTAGAGAGACATTATAAAACAATCAAATAGAGCCCTTTTTCCATTTTTTTTTTCATATTTTTTCCTAGTTTTTTTCCCTGATTTATAGGGTTTATTTCTTCCATAATGAAAAAAAATCATATCTAGCAAAAAAAATGACTAAAAAAAAATCATATATTTCATTGGCGGTCTATATCAGGTCTATATAGGGAAGTAATCCTAGGTCTTAATATTAAGGATCAAGGGAGGAGATAAAATTGGAAAAACACTTGTTTTCAGGATAAACCAAAGGTCAGAGGCAAAAATCCAATGTAGTTTGGAGATGTCTTAAGTCACCTTATTAATTGGTATGAATATAAAAGTCCTGTCCTTAAAAAACTGCAGAAGCAAGAGACAGAAGAGTCTCCTATAGACTAACCCTATGCACATATGATCAGCGCCCAAGATCCCTTTCTCCATCAAGCTAGAGCCAATGGGGGCCAGGCAATGACTGCTGATGCCTCAACAGGTAGACCTATAGTATCCCCAAAACCACCATCCCTTGTTCACACAGATAGGAAGGTTGTAGACCTAGGAGGATTAATGCTCCAAGTTGCAGATACTACTACAAACTATCGAGCTTGAGCATTTCCCAAACCCTGTCCAACAGACTGTCAGGCAAGGACGTTTGCATTAGACTACCACAACCATTCGACTAAATAAATGCTATGGTATAATCAAAACCTGTACTTCTTGCTACAGAATCAAATTTATATATATGTTGTGCAGAAACAGGTTTCTTGTTATCAGGGAGAGCAGCTCACTATGTGAAACACAAACCCCAGCATGAATTATAGATGAAGCATAAACGATTTATTAAATTAAGACAAACTTTTACAGATAAATGAATAAAATATAAAACGTAACTTATGCCAACCTGATCAACTAAAGAGCATTCTAACTTCTGAAGTGCCACCAATCCAACTATCAGGTTAGGAATATATAAAATATAAATTCACATAGGAGTGCTGTTGTTGAAGGTATTTTAATTGAGTCTTGAATGTTTACTGTCTGTATATTATCTTGGACGGTTGTGGAAGGTGTCAAAGTTGCAATTTTATCCTTTGTTTTCCATTCTGTTAACGGCTCTATCACTTCTATCCCTCCACCTATCAATAGATGATTGTGTGCTTTGTCTTCCGATACCGAGCCCCCATTGGTACTGAAAAGTGTTACACCTTTGGTTACTATTTCTGGATCGTTGATGTCAGTACCCTGTATATATAGTAGGCTATTCATTGAAGGCTACCTTCTCCTTGTCCATCTGAGATTTTACAGAACTGTACTGATCTATGATGCGATGTAAAAATGCTTTATAGAGAAATGCAAACATATAGAAAAATCATTCTTGGTGTCTACAAACAAGTAAGCAAGCATTTAAATTTGTTTCAAGCCTTGCTCTATTGTACAGTAGTTGTAAGGTTTCTTAGTATAGCAGATAACTGTTAGAATCTTTCATTTTAGGAAACAAGCATCAAAATCGGCACACATATCCCTTAGGGATTGCCATCTTGATGAAACCTGCTAACCACCTAAAAATTGAAGATGGTGGTTATTTTCAAAGAAGAATGACATTAATATGCAGAAACACTGAATTTTGCAACAATATCACAAGGACTTGTCCTATTTGAATTATCTTGATGTCAAATCATACTTTTTTAACTATGTAGTACCCGAATTTGGAACCACAGCATGTACCTACTCACTAGCTTCCTTTTACCATAATGATTAGGGTAAAAAGTGGCCTTATCATAGGCACCATCAACCTCAATGTAAGCAGTAGGCCTATGCTTGTTTGCCACAGAATGTCTTCCTGCGTAGATAAGTATACTACAATGCTTTAAGACCTCGCATTTCTAGCTGCCTAGATCCATGTAGCTCAGACCAAAACAGTAACATTTGCATCGACTGCAGCATTCTGACTTACAACCACACTTGCTCAGCTTCTGGAAACTCTCTGTAGTAGGAAGAAATTCTGTCCAAACAAGCTGCCACAAATCTCTTATTCTGGTGCAGCTCCAGTTGGTAGGAGTCTGCATTTCTAGTTGATATACTATTGACTGATTCTAGGCGCAGCCTACCTGGTAGGCATCCCACTTCACATGCTGCTTTGTATTGCCTCTACTTTTGAGCAAACATGTCCAATCTTGCATCAGCAACACCTTCTGCTGTGCTCGATTTGTCTTAAATCATAAACACAAACTTCAAGGTCTCCGGGTCTTCAGATTCTGCTACCATTGGGTATTGTTTGAGCTTGCTAAATGCACTGGAAGCCTCATCACAAACATCCCAGGTTTGCTAAACATAATTTTTCTCTTTGCCACAGAATGCTGAAACTTTGTACCTTTTTTATACTTTGCATACCACTTGAGGTAAAGCCAGGTGAATAATTGTTAGATCTGTCTTTGATATGCTAAACCCCAATTGAATATTAAAGTCTGTTCTGTGTGAAAGCATGACCACAAACCGAAGAAGAGTAGGTGGAATGGCCTGTTTGATGCATCACCCACGGAAGGTTCCATCAAATGTGGAAGTGTGGTCTAGCACTTGTCTTAGTCCCAGAATCATAATCAAGGTAAAATGTGCTTATATCATAGGAACCATCAGGCCAATATATTATTGGATTCAATGTAAGCAGTAGGTCTATACATGTTTGCCACATAATGTTTTCCTGTATGGATGAGTATACTACAATGCTTGTAAACCTCGTATCTGGAGCTGTCCAGACACATATAGCTCAGAGCAAACCAGAAGCATTTGCATTGACAGCAAAGTTCTGACTTACAACCACACTTGCTCAACTTCTAGCAACTCTCTGCAGTGGGTAGGAGCTCTGTCCAAACAAAATACCACAGATATTTTTGGTGTAGCTCCATTTGGTAGGATTCTAGATTTCTGGTTGACATACTATTCACTGACTCTAGGTGCAGCTTGCCTGGTAAGCAGCCCACTTCAAATGCTGCGTTGTATTACCTCTACTTTCGAGCAAACATGTCCAACCTCACATCATCAACACCTTGAGCGGTGCTGGATCTGCTGCAAATCATAACCACAAACATCTTCAAGGTCTTCAAGTCTTCATCACCCACTACCGGCGGGTATTGGCTGATCTTACTGAATACACTGGTATCCTCATTGCAAACATTCCAGGTTTGCTCAGCCGACTTCTTCCCTTTGCCACAGAACGGTGAAACATTGTACCTGCTTTATATCTTGTATAGCATTTATGATAAAACCAGGAGAATAAATGCTAGATCTGTCTTGATGTTTCGTGTTAAGCCTGCCTTGAAAATCGTTTTTGAGCTACAATTTGGGTATTCACTTGATTTGTTTGTTTTTATTAAATAAACTATTCCTCAAAATTTACTAGAATCGAGTTAATAGTTTTTTTTAAGGATTTCTTTTTCTTGTTTTATTCTGGCTTTCCAAATCTATGTTCTCCCACATTTTTTTTTAAATAAATATATCACTATTTATTAGCAAGTATAAGATATAAGATATACTATAGCTACAATGTACTGAAATGTATTTTTTTATTTCTTTTATTTTTATTTTTTCTTAAATCAAGATTTCATAGTAATACATGAATTAAAATTAAAAACCAAAGCGAGGATGAGATTCAAAAGTTATTGCTTGAAATATACCACAATCAGGCATTATAAAGGTTTCTGAATCTTTAAAATATCTTTTAAACTAACAAAGAAGAGAGAATTTGAAATAAAAGAAAAAAATAGTTTTGAGAAAAACTCATTTAAATATTTTTTTACGTACATTCACTGATACAGATCTTAGGTGATCACTGCAAAGCTTCTGGTCCCTTATCTTGCTAAGGATATATTATCCCCTCTTATGATACGCTAAAATTAATGATAAAACCCTATGGGAGTGTTCATAGTTGCCAACTACTCATTGTTGCCAGGTTTAGCTGCTTTACAAAGTACCTGGTTTGTGGACGTCACCATCTTTTGAGAAAAACTCATTTAAAGATTTTTTTACTTACAATCACTGATACAGATCTTAGGTGATCACTACAAAGCTTCTGGTCCCTTATCTTGCTAAGGATATATTATCCCCTCTTATGATACGCTAAAATTAATGATAAAACCCTAAGGGGGTGTTCATAGTTGCCAACTACTCATTATTGCCAGGTTTAGCTGCTTTGCAAAGTACCTGGTTTGTGGACGTCACCATCTTTTTGTAATTCTTTTTTTACTATGTATCCAGACATCGTTTTTCTCTGTTTTTCTTTGTTATGGATAGTTCTATATCCATATCCTGCAGTCCCTAAGGAATGATATCAATGAGCTAGCAATATAGCCAATAGTGTGCTCAAGGGCTGCAACACGTAATGCACTGAAGACACACATATTGTTATATAAATATAAGTATTGACGACTTTTCTTATGAAGTTATGATTTCAGCCATCACTATGGCCAAGATAAGGAAATTCTGGGTATATATGCCTGGACGAAAATGCCTTTTTAGCTTATAAGGAAGCTTTCAAATTACATAATGTTTCGTCTGGCAATGGACCAGACCATTTACATCGTAAAAATGATAAAAACAGAAAATGGCTGTGACCAAATATGGCGGTTTTCTCGTCCACTGATACCCTTGAAGCATGGCCACAAACTTAAGAAGAATTGGTGGAATGACCTGCTTGATGCATCACTCATGGAAGGTTCCATCAAATCTGGAGGTGTGGTACAGCATTTGTCTTCACAAGATGGTAGCTGCTTTTCCAAGGGTAATAGCTTGACTATAATAATCAGTTGCCTCTGACAAGACAAAGCCCTCTGTTACGTTCAATTATTGTAAATAACATAGATTAGGTAAAATCTACTGAAAAAGTTTACCAAACAAGAGCAAAACATTAACAGCAAATGAAAATGATAGCCAACATACATAAAATATAAATATATTTAAGATTTAACTTCAGTATTTACAGTATTATACAAGATGTATTTACAGTATTATACAAGATCCACCGAATACTCATAACACACCAAAACTAATTAATGGTATACATAATTTCTTATGAAGAAGTAGATCTTGAGTTGACTTCACAAACTTGTATGCAGTGAGTGACAGATGACGTTGCGTAGTTTTAGGTATAAAAACTTGATTCGTAGGAACACGGTTTCTGATGTTGAACAGATGAATTTTTTAACTTCTTAATCTTCTTCAAGATATATCGTTGCAGATTCCAGATCACAGCAGGCGTAGCTGAATTGTCTCCACTCACGAGTAGTATTCGGTCAGGTCTCTCTCCTCTAGCTCGTCAACTGTCCTTTATATATGAGGGACCAATGCTCCCGAATGTTCCTGATGGACTAGACACTCCCAGGTCTAGCATTATACAACATGAAGCCACGCCACAGACCTACTCTAGAATCATCTTGTATAACTCATGCTCGTCATAGAGCTGGTGCCGAAGCAAACACGAGAACTCTCGTTCCAGAATACAACAATATCTTAGATTCATAAATTGTTTTAATCTTACATCAAAACGCATGAACACATTGTTTGATCTCTACGTCGTATATAAAAGATAAGCCCATGTCACAATTTTTGTTATACAATATACGTAAATTTAACATACAAATAACAAATCACCCTGTTAATTGATTGATTTAAAGTTTTCAGGCATCCTGACATAATCACCCTGTTAACGAAAAGTTAGTCATTAACCAACAAATTTTTACATATATAAACAAAATAATCTTATCATACAAGATTACAAATACAAATATTTCATTTCAATGAAAATAAAATACAATTTTGTATTACAAACTCCAAGTGAAAAATCAAAATTTATAGAAGTGACAAATAATGACATTGGTATTGAAAAAAATCTTTACAAAGAAAACTAAAAGGTTTCTTCTTATCAGATATGAAAATTCACAAATAACATTTAACCTATGGCCCTTTTTGACCTCGGTTTAACATCCTTTTTAAGGACATGACAAAATAATACATCAAATGCAGAAATGTACATTAGAGAGGTTTTCAGATAAGACTGATTGGATTTCACATCAGCTTGAAACACAGGACAAGCATAATAAAACTGAATCACATTCTACCAAATATCATGCAAATAAAAATGTCTGATATCATAACTCAAAATCCTACTCACTTCAAAATGAGTAGTCATAGGTTGTTTATAGGTGAAATTGATAACATCAACATTTTCATTTTTAGGGAAAACAACCTGAGCAATACCATGGTCAGACTTCTGATCTACAATTAACTTTGAATCAGACTCAGGGTTACAATATTCATTAAATAAAAAATATTAGTTATTTCTGACACATGTCTGAAATAAGACGAACCGTTACTAAACTGATCAAACAAAAATGTCTCAGACAAGTTAACATCATCATTGGTAAAGACATCACAAACAAATGTACCTTCAAAAGACAGGTTATCAAAATTCTCAAAAAGAGATTCATCACAAACTGACACGTCTCCACAAGACAAGTTAGTAGAACAGTCAGAAGACATGACATTACCAACCAAATTGTCTTGTCGAGACAAGTTGGTAGAACAGTTGACAGCAGAACTATTATCATAAACTAATATATCATCACCAGACATATTAGTAGAACAGTCAACAGTTGAACAAGTATCATGAATTAACATATCTTCACGAGATAACTCAGTATAACAATTATAAGTAGATGCAGCATTACAAACCCTGGAGCTTTCACGAGGTAAGTCGCCAGAAAAAAAAACAATAATAGAGACATTTTCATGAACTGACACGTCATGTTTAGATGTACAGGTAGAACTCTAAGTCTTCTCATCAGTTTCAGCAGTTAAAGAAAACAAAGTAGCCTAATCAGAACTGAAAAACTCCAACTCCTGATCAAGAACTGGCCCATTAACCATCTTCAGTCGGACATCAACATTCTCATCTACCAAGTCATTACTAAGCAAGAATTGAACGCCATTAATAGGTAACTCAGAAACCACAACAACAACAGCAGGCCCAGATAACCAGTCACAATGAAGATCCATGCAATGCAAGGGAACGATTAAAAGGGTCAACACCAACCAAACAAACAGGAGCTTATTTTCCAACAAGCGAATGCTCAGTCACAGGGACAACTCCCCTCAAAACAAGTGACTTTGCACGCATGATACAAACAGGGTGCAGTGAACCACCATCAACAGCAACAAAACCCTTAGCAGTGTATGGCTGGAAAACCTTATCAACAGGTCTTGAACAAACATTGGAATTGACAGGCTTCCTGATAAAAACGTGGTCATTTATAGTGTTAACCTCTATAACGATACTTTGGTAGTTACAAGAGCCACAGTTTTAGCTTTTCCTTTCCTTTTCAACTCAAAACATCCAGACACCGTGTGACCTAGTTTCTTACAATAATTACATATTATGGAACTGATAGTAATAGAATTGCTATTAAAACTATTGCTTTGAGACTTGACATGTGAATCAGAATTAGACCTTTTGATCTACATCATCTGTATTAGAATGCTTATTGTGTCCCTATAGTCTTTTGACCAATTACGCCTTTTATCATTAGACCTAGACTCATTGTGAGCCAGTATATAATCATCATCCCATACAGCTGTTTCACGAAGGGTAGATAACTTTCTCTCATTTAAGTAAATCTTATTATTTTCACTAACACGATTTTTAAACTGCAGTTAATATAATTGCGCTCAATCTATCAAAATCATCCCTACAGTCTGCTGCTTTACACCATTTATCAAACCAATCTGATTGTTCTCAAATAAATTCTACAAATGTCTGCTTATCTTGTTTTGTCCAACTTCTAAACTTCATCCTATAACCTTCTGGAGTTGATTCATAGGCCTGTAAAATAGCCTTTTTAAAGAATTCCTAATCAACTCAATCCTCAGGAATAGAAGCATAAACATTTTGTGCCCTACCACATAAAACTCCTGATAACATATAAGCCCAATTTTCTGCTGGCCTCTTACATTTCTTATCTTTTCTCTCGAAACAGACAAAATACTCATCTAAATCCTTTTCTTAAAAAGAGGCACAACTTTAACTTTGTTAAAAATATCTAACCTAGTTTTACCTGTATCACTAGAATTAGCGTGCTTATTTTTTTTTCAAGCTCCAACTCCTTTTGAACATTAATTTCATGGACCTTTATTTCAGCATCAATCTTTAATTTCAATCACTTGCTCACTCTTAAAATCAGCTTCCCTTCTTTCACACTTACCCTAAAACTGTTCACATTTAAACTTTGCTTCTCTTCTCTCATGCTCAGCCTTAGCTTCTAAACCTTTTTCTCTTAAACGAGCTTCTGTTCTAAGTCTTTCAAGTTCTACAGCTGGTAAATCAGAACGCATTAATTCCCTATCCATCATGTCTAACACATCCTGAGGTAACACATCGTCTTCAACCAAATGTCGAACTAACACATGTTTAATATCTTCTGTGTTCATTGAATTTTTAACATCAAGCTCAAGATGTTTGCCTGAATGCACGAAGCTTGATTTTTTTAGATCTCTTAACTTCTTAGCTTGTGGATCCACACAAAGTTTGTCGAAAATCTCAGATGCGTTAAACTCTGACATGTTTGCTGGCTTATATAATTAACAAAGGTTTACTTTACTAACAAATTTTGAATAACAAATAGGATAACAATTCAGATTCCGTACATAGGTCCCCAATTTTGTTAATTTCATAAGTTTTGCGATACAATATACATAAATTTAACGTACATATAACACCCACATCTTTCTGAAAAGCCAGAATAACATTTTTTCCCTGCTTTTGAGCTTTTAACTCAGGTATTTCTGACAACAGTTTTGGTTTAAGTGTTGTTCCAGGTGCTGGGCATACAGGTGAACTATGTTAGCAAGTCGGAGACTGCAGGACCTTCGCCATATATAGAGGTTTCCACTAGGTATGTGACTAGCTCTGAGATTGCCTGTGAGTGGGCATCTTTTTGGTGCACGTTGTTGTTCCAGTTTCTTAGTAGTTCTGAGATGTATCATCTCTCTCTCTCTCTCTCTCTCTCTCTCTCTCTCTCTCTCTCTCTCTCTCTCTCTCTATTGTACAGGTCTGTCAAGCATGCAAAATGGTATTTGAGCTTTTGTGCAATAACATCTCCACCACTGAGCCTTGCAAAAAGTTTTACATCATTTAAAGTTTTAGCACATTCATGAAGCATGCTATTGGGGTTCATTGCTGTACGTTACCTGAGTTCATAAAATCTCACGGGGATTCTTTGTCACATATGAAACACGTTTAGCCTTCAAGGTTGGATCTTGTTCTGGCATTCTACTGGGTGAGCACACTCTGCTCTTCTTTTTCTTGGTCTCTCCAATTTTGTGTTCCTCAATGCCCCCACCACCATCAAACCTGGCTGAATCTAGAACAATAGGCATCTCATTAATTGCATGAAAGAGGGGAATATTAGTCACGATCATAGTGTAGCCATCATGTTCTAGTGGTTGTTGTGCACGTGGTGACTTGAGCTCTTCGTTCTTTTTCTCCTGGCAAAGACAACACTTGCTCCAGTCAATCCAGAATATAAATAGTCTTGGATCTGCATATCCCATCTTTAGTGAATGGTATTCAAAGGATTCATAATATGATAATTATCTGTATTTAATAAATCAAGAGCGAGCGTTAATTTTTTACCACCTTGATCACAATCATGTACAATGAGGTATGGGGTACGATTACATTTGTGAATGAAAATATCTGACCTACACCTAGCCTGATCATTCCTCCAGTATATTTCAAGTCGTTTACGATCTGTATACCACCCTGGCAATTCATGCACTGCTGTCTAACTAGACATCTATGTTAAACAACATGTAATCTACAATAGCTAACTAATGCTGGGCTTATTAGACAGCATCCGGAACACTAAACTAATTATTTAGGTACACTAAATAATTATTAAGCTGATACTCAATGAACCCCCATGCAGGGTTTCACAGCTGTGTACTAACATCCGCTCTGTTAGCAAAAAGAAGCTAGTAAGTTCGTGGTTCTAAATCCGGATTCTAAATGGTAAAATAATGTATGATTTGAATCCAAGATCATTCAAATAGGATAAGTCTTTACGATTTTATTGGGAAATGCAATATTCTTGAAAAATTACCAAATCTTGGAGTTTTAGGTGGCTAACGGGTTTTATCAAAAGAGCAATTCCTAAGGAGTATGTGTCCATTTTGGTGTTTGTTTCCGGAAATGAAACATTCTCCTGATTAATTATTGCTAATTATCAGCTAATTACAATTACCTTGAGGGAATACTTACATCTATTCGATTATAGGATTAGGAAGTAATGTATTTGTCACTGTTTTGTTATGACATTCCTTTAGATTTTCTTATTATTTGTCACTCATCACTTTCGATGATAACCCATATATGTACATTCAAATACATATGTCCTGCCGTCTCCAGTGTCCCATTGTAACCCCAAATATCTATAGATTCGAGGATTTTAGGTTTGGAAAACGTGCATATCTCTGCCAACAGATGACACACAGTGAAGACTGAAGAGTTTGGTTAATAGGGCAGAGGACGAGTGGCAAAAGTACTTGTTAAACGCTGCAAAGGGTGTGATGGTAAGGGAAGAAGGAAAAATTATGTATAAACGTAAATTCAATATAATTTAATACGTTCTTAATTCTATCTTCACAATTATTCTAATTTATGTTTATGAGGTATATTTGTTGTGTTATTTGCCATCCATTCCATCATTGTGAAAAATGTATAATATCCAGACTGAAAAATATTTCTTAAACAAAAGCTAGAAGTCCTCTCTCTCTCTCTCTCTCTCTCTCTCTCTCTCTCTCTCTCTCTCTCTCTCTCTCTCTCTCTCTGATAAAAACTGGAATAGAAAAAATACCACACAACTCAATGTGGTAATTTTCTTCAGATACATTATCACAATTACACGGAACAGATTTCCAGCGGATTTAATGAATAGTTAACAGGGAAACAATTTCAAGAATAAGTTACACAAAATCATAGAAACTCTCTAAACGTTTAAACTAATTCGCTCTAACCAAGAACAAAGGGAGTCTCCTCGGATGGTGTGTCAATTGACAAGTATTTGCTAAAAAGGGTCGCATTACATATGTGAGACAAGCATTCACTGATTTTGCCAATTTTCACTATTTTCAACTCAACCTCAAAGGACTACTATTTGTGTTAGAGACTTCAATTCTTTTTCTAAAATTACCTAATATTGTATGGTATTCAGATGTGCATTCAAATAAACAGTTATATCATCATGAGTTTTTTTGTTGGCCTTCAAATGAAAGAAAGTCTTAATTTCAAGCATAAGTAAAATTACGTCACACTTTGACCTCTGGTGACCTTGACTTTCATCTGATGACCTTGAACTTGTTTTCATGTTGTAGATAACTAAACTAGCTTCAATTTAAGCACCAACACAAAACCATAGGTTAATTGTGTGCAATGTTGTGTTAATTTTAATTTCCCGTACCCCTAACTTTTGGAGCGATTTTGCATCAGAGCATTTCTAACAAACTAGTGAATATCTCCATTACTGCCGGGTTTCAGAACAAACACCCTCGCTAAAAATGTGTCCAAGGTGGTCCACTATCAAAATCAGGTGGGTAATTTTGTGGACATAAAATGGATGCAAACACCCCTTGGCTCCAGGACTAATTGACACAAAGGGCCTCAGTTAGATTTCGCCAGTCGTCTCTATCTTAAGCTTTTAAATCAATACTTCTCCATTCATCATCTCCTACTTCCCGATTCATAGTCCTCAGCCCTGTAGGCCTGGGGCTTCCAACTCTCCAAGAGCCTTGTGGAGCCCAGTTGAAAGTTTGCTAAACTAATCTCTCTAGGGGAGTACGAAAAGCATGCCCAAACCATCTCCATCTGTCCCTCACCGTGATCTTATCCACATATGGCAGTCGAGTAATCTCTCTTATAGTTTCATTCGTAATAATGATATGCCAGTTAACTCCCAAAAATTCTTCTGAGGGCTTTGTTTTCAAATCTACAAAATATGTTGGATATTGTTTCATTGTCATACCACGACTCATATCCTTGTAGTAACACCGATCTCACTAAACTGATATACAGCCCGATATTTATATGTAAGTTCAGGCGATTTGATTTCCAAATCTTACTTAACCTATCTATTTTCTGATTTTCTTTTTCCAGTCTTTCATTAAACTCAAATTCTTAATATCCTGTATTAGAGATCATAGTTCCTAAATATTTGAATGTTTCTACCTCATTAATCCTTTCTTCTTCCAATGATATTTCATCTTCCATTGCATATTCCGTTATCTTTCACCCAGCCTCATGTGATATTTCATGTGTTCTGGTAAGCAAGCTTTGTAAGTTATGTGGTGTTCTGCTAATAAGGACACCGTCATCAGCATATACATATATATATATATATATATATATATATATATATATATATATATATATATATATATATATATATATGTGTGTGTGTGTGTGTGTGTGTGTGTGTGTGTGTGTGTGTATTTAGCTATGCTGAAATTCTAGTTGAAAAAGCAGGACGCTATAAGCCTAAGGGGTTCAACAGGGAAAAATAGCCCAGTGGGGAAAGGAAATAAATAAACTACAAGAGAAGTAATGCACAATCAGAATGAATTATTTCAAGAACAATGACAGCTTTAGAATAGAAATTTTATATATAAATTATTCAAAGAGACTTATGTCAGCCTGTTCAACATAAAAACATTCTCTGTAAGTTTGAATTTTTGAAGTTTTACCGATTCAACTACCTGATTAGGAAGATCATTCCACTGCTTGATCACAGTTGGAATAAATCTTCTAGAATATGGTGTAGAATTGACCCTTTGGGTCTTATGATGTAGAAGTCATGACTGTTAGAATTTAGAATTAATTGCATACCTAGTATTACGTACAGTATGGTACTCTCCAGGAAGCTCTGAATGCAGAGTATGGTCAGAATTATGAAAAATCTTATACAACATGCATAACGAACTAACTGAACGACAGTGCTAGACGTTAATATCTTGATCAGGAATAAAGAATTTAATAGAACGTAAATTCCTATCTAACAAATTAACATGAGATTCAACAGCTGTAGACCAGATAGGAGAACAATACTCGAAACAAGGCAAAATGAAAAAATGAAAATACTTCAGAATAGATTGATACAACAAGCAATATTTGTGCAATTGGAGATGAGCAGACCAAATGTGTTTCTCAAAAAGAAATTTGCTATCAAGAATCACACCTAAAATTCTAAAAGAGTCACACAGTTAAAATACATTAGCAGGGCTCAGATCCAAATGTTGAGGAACCATTATACTTGACATACTTACCCTCATACTTTGAGTTTTGTTATGGTTTAACTTCATGCCTCATAACTTTCAACATGCACTAATTGTATCTAGATCTCTGTTAAGGGACTAAGCAACCGTAGATCTTTCTTCAGTAGATGCAATTGATGCTAAGATAGTAACATAATCTGCATAAACATTGGCAACGCTAAAATCAAGGCCTATAATACGAAGTTCCTGATCACAAGCAAGGAATTTCTGTACAGCATTGGAGAGTGTAAGAAGAGTATCACAGCTCAAAGGCATTAACGAAAGCCAAATTGCAAACTAGAGAGTAGATTACTACCTTCAGCAAATCTATTTAGACATTTTGCCAAAAGACATAAAAAAACTGGACGGTAATCAGCAGGACTTGAGCTACCCCAGACACAGTTAGTTCTACAACAAGTGCTCAAAGAACCTCTTCTTGCTAACTTGTTGGAAATAACAGATAACTTAGGAGCTAAGATATCTACAGTCATCATAAATAAAACAAAGGAAAACCATCATTTGGGTCACACCTCCATACGCATCAAGATCCATCAAGAGAGCTTCAATTTCATGAAACCGAAAAGCTAAAATACAGTAGTTAGTTTTGCCTTATAAGGAAACAGGAATGAGGAAAATAAAGTTTCTCATTGTGAAGGATTGATTTTTTTTTTTTTTTTTTTTTTTTTTTTTTTTGCAAAATCCTGAGAGAGAGAGAGAGAGAGAGAGAGAGAGAGAGAGAGAGAGAGAGAGAGAGAGAGAGAGAGTGTGTATTGATTGTTTGTTGTGAGAAAGACTGTTGGTAAAAATGAGATTGTTTGTTTATGTTTTTTGTTAGGTTACGACAGTGGTGAATGCCTTGGGTGAATGGCTTTTTGATTTGACTGCAGTAAGCGTCAGTTCTGTGTGTCCTTTGAATGCTGGATTATCCTTATCATTTTTTACCAGCGTGGAAGTGTTGATTTATTATTTTGAGTAAGTACAGTTTTGTTTATATTTGCTTGTCGTGATTGTGAATGATAGGAACAGTTTATTATTTATCTTTGATTATAGTGCGATAGTTTAGTTAGTTAGGAGTGTTCGTAAGTGTTTTTCTTTTTTATTTCTGCAGGCCATGATTCCTCCTTGGAGAGACTTACTCCTTTGAGAGAGATTTTTTTGTGGAATTCACTATTGATGATCTGGCCTGGAACTGATTATATTTAGACTGCTCTTTGGATTGACGATTGTTGATGACCTGGCCTGTTTATCAAGATAGCGTATGATGATGATGATGATGATGATGATGATCTTGACATCTGTGACTCAAGGAGTTGAGGCCGTTATGGCAAATTAAAAGACTCTCCTGTTTACCATACAGTAGTAGTTTGCCTATAAAAGACTGTTGGCCCTTGTGTGGACGGAGGTGTCCACTCAGAAATATATAAAATATTTCTGTTTATGTTTGTGGTTGTGGTCTATTTTAGTTTTAAGCTTTGTTAGGGTTTATTTTAATGTGGAAGGTTTTTTCTTTTTTTTGTTAATTAATGTTTATTTTGTGTTAAGTTAAGATTGTAGTACTAAGTTGTGATTATTTTTTTGGTTATGGAATATGTTTGGTGATTTTTAGTATTGAGTGATTGTTTTAGTATTATGAAATATAGTTTTAAGGTTATGTTTTGTTTTTATGTCCTTTTTGTCAAAGAGTCTAGTTTATGATAACGTAAGGGGAAAGTTTGTGTTGCAGAGACAATTGTCTGTTTAGTGCGATCAAGGGTGTGGGGGTTGTTATTGCAACATCCCGCCACAATTTTGGCGCCCGAACAGGGACTGCCGAGATGGGATTGATAACTGGACTCTTGGACAAAGGACTGCATATGTTAAGAAATTAGATATAAGACTGAAAATGGAAGAGCAGAACAAGTTACTGAGGGAGGAATTGCGGTTGGAAACTGAGGGAAATTCAGGGAACTGTAGAGAGAATGGAAGAGGGAGTTGAGATAAGGATGCATGAAAATGAGGAACGAATGGAAGCTATGATGGGGCAAGTAATGGGAATGATGAAAATTTTGATGGGTGAAGCCACAGTCGGAGGAGTGGCCTCTGTTACAGGTAAAGGGTTGCTGGTGGAATAAAAGGTTAAGGTAAGTGATAATGGGAAAGGAAGTGATAGTGATCGTAATAGTGATAGTGAAGTTAAAGGGACTAGGCATAGTAAGGATGAACAGAAATGGGATAGGAAGAATGAGAAGAAAAGTAAAAGTAATATGAAGAGGGAAAAGAAGAAAGGTCAGGATGAGAGCGAGGATGATCAAGAATGGGTGAAAGTGGTAAAGTAAGAGAAAGGGTAAGAAAGGAATAGTTAAGGATTGGATTTTGAGTGTTGAATTAGATTCATTATATTCTAGCGAGGAAGTAGGAAACAAGAAGGAAGGTAGCAGTGATGTTAGCAGTGAGAATGAACGTGATGTGTGTAAGATTGTGTTTATGAGAGAGGTACCTCGGTGTGAAAGGTTCAATGAGCATAGTAGTAGGGATGTATACGAGTTTTTCAAGGAGTATGAGAGGTATTGTCAGGATAAGTATGGTGATAGTAAGAGAGTTTGGGCTAGGGAGTTAGGAGAATATTTGACTGGGTATTTGTTGACGATGTATGGTGTGATAATGAGTGTAGGTGAAGTTGATTATGAAAGTGTGAAAAAGAGAATAACTGAGCAGGTAAAACGTATGAAAGGGAGTGTTAGGTATAAGCGTAAGAATGATTTTGATGAAGCACGGATGAATGTAGGAGAAGCAATATCAGTGTATGTATGTAGGTTGGAAACTTTAGCTAGGAAGAAGTATGGGGATGAAGGTATAAATGAAAATAAGGAGTTAATGAAGAAGTTTTTGGCTACTGTACCCGAGAATGTTGCTGAGTTTATTAATTTGAAACGGAAGGAGAAAATGAGGTGGACAAAAGAAAGATTGACATGGGATGATATACTAGAGATAGTTGAGGATTATGAGTTAGATAGATGTATGAAAGAAAGCAAATCTGTAAGTGTAAGAACTGGAATGGAGGAAAGTGTGCCAGAATTTGTTAGTTTTAGAGATGCTGTTATGAGAGGACCGATGAGGGTAGCTGATAATGTAGTAGATAGGAGTGTTAGGGCGAGTAATGTGGGAATACCTGAAAGGACAAATGAAGGGTTTAGGCAAGGGAATCAGGTTTGGAGGGATAGGAGTGCTAGTGCGCAGCAAGGTAGGTCAGGTAGTTGTATCCGTGAAGAGAAGTGTTATAGATGTGGGAAAGTAGGACATAAGAAGAATGAATGTAGATGGGCTCTAGGTGCTTGTTTTGGATGTGGTGAAGTAGGGCATAGAATTAGCGAGTGCAAGAAAGAGAAAGGGGTAAAATGTTATCGGCGTGGTATGACTGGGCATATAGCGAGTGGATGTCGTAGTAATCGTATGAATGTGATTTGTGGTAATTGTGGTAAGGATGGTCATTATGCTAGAATATGCAAGGAGCCGCAGGGTAAGTGTACTGAATATGGTGCAGATGGGCATGTAGCTAAGGTTTGTAGGAAGAAGGGATCAAGTCAGCCAGGATGTTCGGGAAACTAATTAATCAGAGGGTTCACCTAGGTGAGTCCTCGTGTGTGTGGGGAGTGAATGTGATGCATGTTCGTGAGGGTTTATTGCATGAAGATGTGATGGGGGAAAGAGCACATGATTGCATGAGTGTGAAAATTATTTTTAATGGTGGAGATTTGGTTGGTTTGATTGATACTGGTTGTGGTGTCAATTTAATGTTTAGGAATGCATATGATAAGGTAAAAGAGGTTTGTGAATTTAAGGGATGTAAGGGTGAAGTAAAAGCGATTAGTAATTTGCGTATGCCTGTGCAAGGTAAGTTGCGGGAAAATGTTATGATTGGTGGCCTGATGATGGAAGATAATGATTTTCATGTGGTCGAGGGAGCGAATGAGAAATATGACGTACTGCTTTGGTATAAATTTCTGAAAAAATGTGGTATGATTGTACATCCAAGTATGAATATGATAGAAATAAAGGTTTAAGGTAATATTTGTGGGGAATTTTATTTAAAGGAAGACGACAGAGTGAGTACGAAGGTGTGGAAAGGAGTGCCGTTGGTAGCAAAGGAAAGTGTAAAGTTATTGGGTGAGAATGGTGAGGTTATTAGTGAAAAAGTTGCATGCGAGCAGTCTGGGAATTTCAAATAGTGACAAGGATGAATATGTAGTGGAAGGTATGGAAGCAGGTAATTTGGTGAAAACGAGTGCTTATGTATATGATGGTGTTATGAATATGCAAGAACCCCAGGTGTATGTAAGGTTGTTGCCAGGTGTTAGAAGGAAGAGAGTACGTGGTATACGTGAGGGCGATTGCATGGTATGTATGTATACACTG
This sequence comes from Palaemon carinicauda, assembly GCF_036898095.1. Lineage (NCBI taxonomy): Eukaryota > Metazoa > Arthropoda > Malacostraca > Decapoda > Palaemonidae > Palaemon > Palaemon carinicauda. Next base: position 146,419,540 of record NC_090737.1, on the reverse strand, counting down.
ATCAATGTAGAGGATGAAAGATATGTTAAGGCGAGACAGGTAATGGCTGGTAAGGTAAAGAACGATGACGATTGGGATTATGATGCGTTGAAAGAAAGAACCAAGTTAGATGAGAGTATAAGTGAGGTCGAAAGGGAACGATTGCTTAAAATGTTATGGGATAAGCGGAGAGTTATGAGTCTCGGTGACGATGATTGTGGGGGGTCAGACCTGCCAGAATTTAAAATAGTTCTCAGTGATGATACCCCCATATATCAGCATCCCAGGCATTTTTCTCCGCCTATTGCCAAGGAGATAGAGGAGCAGTGTCAGGAATTAGAGTGTATGGGTGTAATAGAAAGGAGTGAGAGTGCCTGGAATAGCCCTATTGTCCCTGTACGAAAGCCTGATGGAAGTTTACGCATGTGTATTGATTATAGGAAGATGAATGAAGTGACTGTTAAAGAATGTTTTCCAATGAATGTGGTGTCTGATTGTGTTTATAAGATGCATGGAATGAAAGTTTTTACTAGATTAGATTTGGTGCGGGGCTATTACTAGATGCCTCTGGCAGAGGGGAGCAGGCCCATTACTGCATTTTCAAGTACAAATTGTCACTTTCAATTCAAAAGGTTGAGTTTTGGTCTTGCTAATGCACCTGCTGCCGTCCAAAGGGTGATGAATGTTGTTTTGGCTGGGTTTGATCGACAGAAGGTGACTGTTTTTATAGATGATATTCTGATTGCGAACGAGACTGTTGAGGAACATGTGCAGTTGCTTGAGGCAGTGTTGAGGCGGTTAATTGAAGTTGGAGTGAAAATTAAGCTTGAGAAGTGTACATGGTTGGCCAGGGAGGTAGAATTTCTTAGGCATGTAGTGGGTGAATCTGGTATAAGGAAGAGTGACAAGTTTGTGAATAAGGTGCGAGAATTTCCACGTCCCCGGACTGTGCGTGAGTTGCTAGGTTTTCTTGGTTTGGTTGAGTTTGGTCGCAAGTTTGTTAGAGATTGTTCAGGTGTAGGGAAGCCTTTGAATGAATGGATGGGTAAAAGGAATAGTACGAAGTTAAAATGGGATGATCAGATGACAGAAGAGTTTGAAAGGTTGAAGGAAGAGGCCGCGAAAGACGTCACTTTGGCATTTCCAGACTATAGTGAAAATGCGAATATGCTAGAGTTGTATACGGATGCGAGTGGGGTTAGTATGGGTGGTTGTTTGGTTCAAATGCAGAGATTAAATGGAGAAGAGCAATTGAGAGTAATAGCGTATGTTAGTAAAGCATTTAATAAAGCTGAGCAGAAGTATTCGACGATTGACAGGGAATTGGCTGCAATACGATCTTGTGTGAAAGCATTGAAAGTATTTTTGTATGGTGTAAAATTCATTGTGCGTACTGACCATCAGCCCCTAGTGCATATGATTAGGAAAGAGTGTGTGAATGCAAGGGTTGCTAGGACAATAGAGAATTTGAATGAATTTTATTTTAGGTTAGAATATGTACCGGGAAATAAGAATGTGATAGCAGATGCGATGTCGAGGATGCATGGGAGGATGGAAGATAAAGAGAGTAATCAGAATTCTAAAAGGTTGCCTGAAGGTTTAGTTGTGGAGCAGAGTTGTGAAGGGGAAGATATGGTATACAAGTGTATCCAAATGGGTTTAAGCAAGTTAATACAGGAGGGGTTAAATAGTGAAATACCAGGTAGCGTAACTGAGCTTAAAAGAAGGGTGATGAATGAAGTGTCAAAAGAAATGGTATATAAGGAGGAGAAGTGTACTAGAAGGGGAATTATTATCAAAGATATTAATGGTGGTAAGTATGTTGTATGGTGTAACTGTGTATTTATATTTTGGATGGAATCGACGGATGGAATATAGGCCATGTAAGGAGAATGATAGGGAATATATTTTGAGGATTCAATGTAATTAGGAATGTTGCAAATTGTTGAGTGAGAAGGATAATGGTGCAAGTGACCTTAATCCAAGATATGGGAGTATGGAGGACAGTGAATATGATGATGAACATGTTGGCGATGTGAGTGACAGAATTGAAAGGAGAGTAAATGTATGTAAGCATGGTGTAAAAGGAAGGATGATGACATATGTGAATATAAATGAGAATGAATATTGTAGTTTAATTGATATGGGTGCTCAAGTGTCATTAGTAAATGAGTCGGTTATCAGGGAAATTGAGAGGTACAATTGGGAAGTGAAAAGACAGTATACGAGTGTGAGAATTCATAGAATAGGTCAGGGAAGTTTACTAGTTTGGGAAGAAGTGAGGTTGAAGGTGAAACTAGGGAGTATGGAAGTTGAACATAATTTTATTGTAATGGGAGAGAATGAAATGCCTAGTTGTTTTTTTATAGGAATAGATTTTTTGAGGTTGCACAATGTGTCAGTTGATGTTGGTAAGGGTTTGCTTTTAAAGAATGGCTGTAAGGTAATAGTAATTGAGGATAATAGTGTATTTATGGCGAATTTTGTTGGTATGATTGATAGGGCAAAGAGTGAAGAAGATTTGTTGAGCAAAGAAGAGGTGGAAGAAATGCAAGGTGAATGTTTAGAAATAAATGGTATTACGGTGGAAGAATGGCCATGTGAGTTGGAAGCGTATAAGAAAGTTGTTAAAAGATTTATTGTTTGTAAGAAAATTGTGTATTTTTTGCATGGGGGAATGGATGAAGATATATATGTTCCTGTATTTCCGATGCATGCAGCTGTAAGTATGTGTATGGTAGTGCATGACAGGTATGGGCATATGGGGAAGAATAAATTGTGGGAATGCGTGCGAGAGAGGTTGTTTGCGCCTGGGTTGAGTCAAATTTGTAGGGATGTAGCGACTATTTGTTAGGATTGTCAGAAGGGGAAGTACCAGAGCATGCATGCAAGTCCGCCTGTTCTGAGGTTACATATAAAAGAGCCATTTGAGATGTTTGTGATTGATTGTGTTTCGTTGCCTGTGACTGGGAGGAGACATGTGGGAATGATTATCATGGTCGATCATATGAGCAAGTTTGCGTATGCTGTACCCATCAAGAATAAAAGGAGTGAGACTGTAGCGAGAATGGTAAGTCAAGTGATGTTGCCGATGTGTGTGTGTAAGCCTGCGAAAATGTTAAGTGACAGTGGACCGGATTTTGTTGGATGGGAGTTTGAGAAGATGTTAAGAGAATAGGGCATTGAACATGTGTATTCGACTCCGTATATGCCAAGGGCGAATGGTTTGGCTGAAAGGACTGTAAGAACCTTGACAGAAATTTTGCGGATGATGAGTACATGTGATAATGATTGGGATTTATATGTTGGGCGTGCCTTGTGGGTGTATAATGCGACGGTGCACAAGAGTACAGGTATGTCTCCGTGTAAGTTTGTGTTGAAGTTTGAAAAGATAGTAAGACCGAGATTGAGTGTGTCTGAGAATAATAAAGATGTTTGGAAGAAAGCAAAGGAGAGGTTTGTAAGCTACAAAGTTGGAGAGAAAGTGTTAAAAGACGTAATTGAAAAAGGAAGAATGAATGTCAATGAGATACGTGATAAGTTTCAAGGTCCATATGAGGTGTTAGATGTTGGTTCTAGTGGGTTGAGTTATGTTTTAGGTAAAGTATGTGTGGATGGTAGTGTGGAAAAGGATAGGGCACACCACAATCAGTTGCGAAAATGGAAGGAGGTACCAAGATATATTCAGGAGAATGGTATGAATAAATGGCTGAAAACGAACAAGTATGAACCCAGTATGTGTGAGGTATTAGGTTTAGAAGATAAGCAATTGGTATTAGTCGAGTATGGAAAGAAAAAGAAGTCTGAAAATTTTACTGGGGATAAAAAACAGGAAAATTGTGTAGTTATTGGCGGGAATCAGAATAGGCCGGACAAGGGTGTAAATGTACAGGTGAGTATGGAAGATAAATGTATTAATACAGATGAAACTTGGATGAGTATGAATGATACTTATAGTGTGTGTGGTTTTTCGTTAGATGAGGTAAGAGAACGTATGACGAACACGAGAGTGAGAGGTAGTAGAATAATAAGTAGCATGAATGAATCTTTTGCTAAAGTTGAGAATGTTTTTGATGAAATGGATGAACTGTTTACAGAAATGAGTGTAATTTTAGGGCCATATGAGGACAAGGTAGATATGATTGTACATGATATATTAGATGATAGGGATTTAGATAGGAATAGTGTTAATGTAGCGAAGGATTGTGATAAGGAAGAAGTGAATGAGAGAGTGTATGAAGGCCCAGTTCCTCGGAGTAGAGGTCCCGTTCCCGACTGCGACTGGGTAATGAAAAAAATAATGTAAGTGGTTGTGTGAAAATGTAGTAGGATTTGGCAAAGTAAGGGGGGAGGAATGTGGAGGATTAATCTTTTTTATTTTTTTATTTTTTTTGTCAAATCCTGAGAGAGAGAGAGAGAGAGAGAGAGAGAGAGAGAGAGAGAGAGAGAGAGAGAGAGAGAGAGAGAGAGTGAGGTAGTTAGTGTATTGATTGTTTGTTGTAAGAAAGACTGTTGGTATAAATGAGATTGTTTGTTTATGTTTTTAGTTAGGTTACGACAGTGGTGAATGCCTTGGGTGAATGGCTTTTTGATTTGACTGCAGTAAGCGTCAGTTCTGTGTGTCCTTTGAATGCTGGATTATCCTTATCATTTTTTACCAGCGTGGAAGTGTTGATTTATTATTTTGAGTAAGTACAGTTTTGTTTATATTTGCTTGTCGTGATTGTGAATAATAGGAACACTTTATTATTTATCTTTGATTATAGTGCGATAGTTTAGTTAGTTAGGAGTGTTCGTAAGTGTTTTTCTTTTTTATTTCTGCAGGCCATGATTCCTCCTTGGAGAGACTTACTCCTTTGAGAGAGATTTTTTTGTGGAATTCACTATTGATGATCTGGCCTGGAACTGATTATATTTAGACTGCTCTTTGGATTGACGATTGTTGATGACCTGGCCTGTTTATCAAGATAGCGTATGATGATGATGATGATGATGATGATGATCTTGACATCTGTGACTCAAGGAGTTGAGGCCGTTATGGCAAATTAAAAGACTCTCCTGTTTACCATACAGTAGTAGTTTGCCTATAAAAGACTGTTGGCCCTTGTGTGGACGGAGGTGTCCACTCAGAAATATATAAAATATTTCTGTTTATGTTTGTGGTTGTGTCTATTTTAGTTTTAAGTTTTGTTAGGGTTTATTTTAATGTGGAAGGTTTTTTTCTTCTTTTTTTTTTTTTTTTTTTTGTTAATTAATGTTTATTTTGCGTTAAGTTAAGATTGTAGTACTAAGTTGTGATTATTTTTTTTTTTTTTGGTCATGGAATATGGTTGGTGATTTTTAGTTTTATGTCGGGAATTTTCGAACTGGCCATTCGAAAGTCCCGCCATTTGACTTCATGAACGTTTCGTCAAATGAGGGCAAGGCTGGGGGATCTCGCGGGCGAAAGACTTAAGGTTTAGTACACGACTGTATTGGAACTTAAATCTTAACCACCTGGTGGGGAAGGAGCGAGTGTTGTGGAAATTGTCTGTTCATGATATATCAATGATGAATCTAACGTAAAATCGAGGCAACATGACAAAAATGTCTTATGTATGTGTTTAGTGTCAATGACTTTCCAAGTCATTGGATATGGTCAAATTCTGGCCCTCAGCCGAAGTCTTAAGCTTTCCCTTGTGTTTAAAGAAAAGCCTTAAATGTTTTGCGATCTTGTAGTAAATAAAAAGGCATTCTCAAACCCCTTGCAAATAAATAAGCTAAGATTTCCCTTCACTTTGCTAAGGAAACTTTAGTTAAGGCGGGAAAACGAACTTTTCTTCGAAGCTGCTGAGCCTCACTCGGCTCTTTGCTTCATCGTCCCCCCTAAAGATAAGTCATATATTAAATTGTTCTCTTCTCTCTACCTCGTGTACCAGGTTGGTTGTAATATAAGTTTGTGTGCAAGACATGTAGTTTTTATATCGAAGTTTAATGTAGAGATCCTTGTGATTGGGGATCTGAATCCTGAGTTAAATAAGAATAGGGATATTTGGTGTGTGATTTGTTGTGTATTGAATTCGAATTGGCACTATTTTCAGTTTGTTAATGAGTCCGGTGTGGACTTTGTGCTTGAAGAGCTCTTGTTACATTACCAAGTCAGCCTTGTTTTTCATTAAGTCTTGTGAAAGCTTAAGAATGTTGTTTGTCTTGTATCAGAGTTTATTTTTATAATAAAATTGTAAATTTTATCGCCGTATTTTAGTTAACTCCTGGAAGGTTTTGGGAATCTCACTTCTTCAAGGCCTTGCGATCCGCCCAGTACATCGGGCAGATTTAATAAACTGGTGAAAATCACAACATTTTAAGTGTTTTTTTTAGTATTATGAAATATAGTTTTAAGGTTATGTTTTGGTTTTTTGTCCTTTTTGTCAAAGAGTCTAGTTTATGATAACGTAAGGGGAAAGTTTGTGTTGCAGAGACAATTGTCTGTTTAGTGCGATCAAGGGTGTGGGGGTTGTTATTGCAACATCCCGCCACATCATTACTCTGCTTACTGTCAAACACATCAACCAAAAGGGTTGCCTCTCCTTTGTACAATGAGTGATATCATCAGCTGTTGCCAGTCCACTGCATGACAAAGTCCTCAGACTTATCTATCCACTTCAGTCTGTTTAGGGTCTTTTTACTCCAATCTATACAATCGTAGTCTATACTCATAAATTTTCTTAACTCATCAATCCATCGTCTTCTCTTCCTCCCCCTGATTCGTTTGCAATCTCTAGGAATCCATACTGTTATTCTTTTTGTCGATCCATTATCGGTCATTTTCATTATCTGTCCTGCTCTTATCGATTTATTTTTCTTACTTTTTGTTAGAATATTCTCTAGTTTAGTTTGCTCACGTATCCATGCTGCTCTTTTTCTGTCTCATATTGTTAATCCCATTATTATTCTTTCCATACCGCTTTGAGTTGTAACTAGCCTATGTTCTAAGATATTATTAAGGCTTCTAGTTTCGTATGCACAAGTTAATATTTGTAGGACCATCGAATTGAATATTATTTTAGTGAAAGTGTAACTTTACTTTTCATAATTTTATGTTCTTTAACAAGAGCTCTGCATCTTATCCTTATCTTTATTTTAATTTGGGTTCATCTCATGGGGAAACACGGTCTATTCTGGACTACCTGTATATTTATCTTCAAGTGTATTAACATAAGATTCACTATTTTTTGTTTTTGAAGGAATTTCATAACTGCTGAAGTTATGACAGAATCAAAATCTTGTTCATGCTCTATAAATGACATACAGAGTGGTTTGTCATACTTCGTCGATTTTTTCCATTAGCTGGTTAATTACAAAGATAAGGTCAGTTGTTGAATACTCACTTCTAAAACTGCTTGCTCACTTGGTTGACTAAAGTCTAGCTGTCTTTCTCTTTGGCCTAAAATGACCTTTGTAAATATTTTATATATTACAGAGAGTAAACTTATTAGGGGTTAATTTTGCAGGTCTGTCTCCCTTTTGTGACTTAATATATTGAGTGTTTTTCCAAGTTATAGGTATAGAGCACTCTTGCAAATATTTTGTGTAAATTTCAGTGATTTTTACTATTATGAACATTACTCCATCTATTATCAAATCAACTGCTAGGCCATCTTTTTCAGCTGTTTTGTCTCTAACTTCAAACTTTTACCCCAGTTACATAATAGCCATTTTTTACTTTCCCTCAAGACACTTTTCATTAAGCATCTACTTCATGCTCTAAAAAATTAATTAACCTTTTTCCTTTTTATATCATTTAGCAGATCTTTGCCGCATAATCTTTATGCTACCATATAAGGAATCTGACGTTGAACCCTCCACGACTTATTTTAATTTTTAGTCAAGGATTTTAAATCATTCAATAAGATGCTTGCTCGTGTTGTCTTTTGTTTTTGCACTTTTGTGTTTTGTGATTTATTTAATTCTATTTCAGGTTATTTATTCTTTTATATTTTATCTTCGTGATATAATTCATCTTATTTTAATGTAATTGTTATGATTTTTGCCTCATTGATAGAATTTTACTGATTTAACAGAAAGTGTCTAATAATATGGTTAGTATGCATGTTTTAACTCTGATGATGAGAAGGATGGTTTCCCGAACGCTTGATTGATCGTGATAAATTTACCTTCAATCACCATCCCGGTAAATCTGAAACTCTCTCGGAGCAAATTTGTTATTCATCATTTCTTATCATTGTTATCACACACACACACACACACACACACATATATATATATATATATATATATATATATATATATATATATATATATATATATATATATATATATCTTCAGCAACATCATCCATCATCTCCTTCTACGCCTATGGACGCAAAGGGCCACGGTTAGATTTCACTGGTTGTCTCTAGCTTGAACTTTTAAATCAATACTTCTCCATTCAACATATCAAACTTTCACACTTCACGCTTCATAGTACTCAGCCATGTAAGGCTGTATTTTCCAACTCTTCTAGTGCCTTGTGGCACCCAGTTGAAGGTTTGATGAACTAATCGCTCTTGGGGAGTGCGAAGAGTATGCTCAAACCATCTCCATCTACCGCTCACTATGATATTATCTACATATAGCACACGAGTAATCTTGATTATAGTCTCGTTTCTGATCCTGTCCTGCCATTTAACTCTGAGGGCTTTATTCTCAAATCTACAAAATCTGTTGGATATTATTTCATTGTCATACCATGACTCATGTTCATACAGTAACACCGATCTCACTAAACTGATATATAGCCTGATTTTTATATGTAATTTCAGTCGATTTGATTTCCAAATTTTACTTAGCCTAGCCATTGTCTGATATGCTTATTATTTTAATCTTTCATTAAACTCAAATTTTAAAGATCTTGTATTAGAGATCATAGTTCATAAATATTTAAATGATTCTACATCATTAATTGTTTCTCTTCCCAATGATATTTCATCTTCCATTGCATATTCCACTCTCATCATCTGTCTTTCTTCTATTTATCTTGACCCAAACCTCATGTGATATTTCATGCATTCTGGTAAGCAAGCTTTGCAAGTCCTGTGGTGTTCTGCTAATAAGGACAACGCCATCATCATAATCTAAGTCACCTAATTTCCTGTTACCAATCCAGTCCAATCCTTCTCCACCATGCCCAACTGTTGTATGGATTACAAAATCCATGAAGAGGATAAGCAACATAAGTGACAAAACATTCCCTTGGAGTACTTTACTGGAAATGTATTTGATAGGATTCCACTGACATTAACTTTACATTTGGTATGCTCATGAAAAGACTTAATTAAATTTACCTATTTAGGAGGAACTCCAAAATAACGCCGAATTCTCCACAAAAATGGCAGATGCACACTATTTAAGACTATTTCATGGTTCACAAATGCCATCAAAAGTAGATTTCTATATTCTACACATTATTGTACCCTCTATCTTAAAATGAAAATTTGGTCGGTACAACTTTTACCTTTTTTTAAATCCTACTTGATCATCTCAGCTTTTCATCTATCTTTCTCCCTAGTCTCTTTAGAATGAGCATACTATATATTTGCATGAAAACTGACGTAAGGGTGATGGCCTCTGTAATTATTGCAATCAGTCAGATCTCATTTTTGGCGCATTTTCACTAACACTCCTAGCTCCCAATCATCAGGTTTTGCTTCTTCACGACACATTACACAATAATCTTTTAAGAATTCTGGGAGTCACTTCATTTTCAGGCAATATTATCTCAACAGTTATTCCATCATATCCAAGGGTTTTCCATCTCTTTAGATTATTTTTAGAATAGCTTCGACTTCATACTCACTGAATTCATTCATGGGCACATCAAGGTCTTCCTTAGCTTCAAGTATATCAACCAGATTATTCCCTTTATATCTTCTATTGATGACCTTACTAAAGTGTTTCATCCAACGTTGCCTTTTGTCATCTGTTGTTATAACTGACCCATGGGTATATGTTTCTTCTTCTTTGCTCCAGCAGAGATATCATTAATAATTCTATTACTACATAATAAGTGTGAAGAGATTATTATTATTATTATTATTATTATTATTATTATTATTATTATTATTATTACTAGCCAGGTTGAAAACCTCATTATAAAAGTAAGATGCTACAAAACCAAGGGCTCCAATAAGGAGAGCAGGCAAGTGCGAAAAGTAAACAGAGAAATAGCGAATAAACTGTATATGAGAAGTACCAAGAAAAATCTAAAATATTTTAAGATAGGTAAGAACAATAAATAGATCAGATATATATAATGAAATGAGACTGGTGTTAACTTTTCAACAAAAATTATTAGCAACAAGTTTGGACTTCTGAAGTTCTACAGATTCAATGACCAGATTAGGAAGATCATTACACAATCTGGTCATACCTGGAAGAGAAGTAGAAGCTGAAGATCTGACAGGAGAACAATTCTCGAAAGATGGTAGAATGAAAGAATTAAAACATTTTCCCAGGATAGAATGATCACATAAAATCATAAAAGGCCTTCTCAATATGCCATTTTTGTGTAATTGAAGAAGAAACAGACCAGAGGTACTTTTTTAAGTATATTGTCATCAAGAATCACAGATGCAATTTTAAATGAGATGTATATAGTTAAAGAGACATTGTTAAGACAAAGAAGTTGAGGAGCCACTGTCCTCGACATACTTACAATCATAATTTGAGTGTTGTTAGGCTTCAATTTCATTTCTATAATTAGCACTACGCACTATAGATCTCTATCAAGTAACGTATCTGCAATAGGTATACATTTAGGAGATGGCATTGATGTAAAGAGAGTAGCATAATATGCATATGCAACAAGCTTATTTTCTAGTCCTAACCACATACCATGCATATATGGTATGAAAAGTGATAGACCGAGAGCACTACCCTAAGCAACACCAGCTATCAAATTCCTATAATCATTTAGCTACTCTATGCATTCTATTACTTAAAATTTAAATAATGATGCTTAAAACTGACCCACTTACTCCCATATACCTTATGATTACCAAGGTAAAAAAAAAGGCGGCACTAAAATCAAGGCCAATCACACGAGCTTCTTGGCCACGATTAAGGGATTTCTGTACAGCATTGGAAACCGAAAGAATTATATCAAATGCTCCAAGGCCTTTGTGAAAGTCCAGCTGCAAAATAGGGAACAGATGATTACCTGTTTAGTCTTTTTACCAAAAGACTTTCATAAATCTTAGATAATATGGAAGGTTAGGGAAACTGGGTGGTAATCAACAGAGCTAGAGAGATCTGTAATGCACGTGTATTTCATGCAAGCTCACAAAATGTAATGCGCTCTCTCTCTCTCTCTCTCTCTCTCTCTCTCTCTCTCTCTCTCTCTCTCTCTCTCACTGATATTATAAAAACCCGTTTAAGCTTGCCATTTTCTATATAAACTTGTGATGTCACGTTAATAAGCCTGTCATGTGCAGCCCGTCCTTCTGTTAAGACCTAGTCACCGCTTATCCCATTGGTGGACCCGGAGTGACCAACTGCCCATAACCTTCCCACTTATCACTGCGCCCTACACTTTGACGATACCGACCACCGAACTTGACTCTTCTATCTACACCACATCAATGTAACTGCCACGCTTTGCCACTAGAGAAGTGTTTGCCTGGTTTCAATGCGCCGAAGTTCAGTTTCGCATGAAGGGCATGACTCACTCAAGCTGCAAAGCAGACTGTCTTTGTGGCGATCCCCGAGGACACTTTCCTGGAAATCTTTGATTAGTTTGCAACCCGTCCCAATAGATCATGACACCTTCAAAAAACATACCTCATGAGCAGAAGGCTACTCACCATAGCCAGCCACCTGTATAGCCAAGCTTTATCAGCTCTCTCAACAGCCTTCCCTTCCCCTCGATGCAACTGCCACAGACGGCTCTCCTCTACAAGTGAACCTTTTTCATGACCTTTGGGTACAACACCGACCCACACCTGTAAGTGCCGCCATCCCCGATGTTAATACCTTGCCCATGAAGGACCACATGACCATATTTGACACCCTTTTGGACAGCCACTTCACCACCTTCAAGACCTCCATCAACGCCTCCATTCCTGACGAAGAGTACAACCATTCACTACCGACCGAATCTGACGTGAATGCAAGTAGGACACAGACCCGTGATATTCCAGCGCAGCAACAAAGCTGCCCAATACCTGGATATGATGCCCTGTGCTCACGCCACATCGCACTGCCAACGGAGCTGATAGCCTGATATCCCCACCCTGTTTCCGGTAAATTGCTCGAAAACAAGATACTCGAAATCAATTGCTCGAAAAATTATTTCTCGAACTATCGAAAGAAAAGGACCTTGATCAATTTGTATTTGAGCACTTGAACTGGAAAAAAGAGAAAGAATACTTGAAAATTAAAGCAATTTTTTGGTTAGATAAATGTTACGAACTAAAATTCATAAATTTAATTTTTTACATTTAAAAAGGAAAACAAACCCCATTTATTCGTTACTGTAGTAATGTGTAATATTGTGAGCAAGAATCCTAAAACATTCTTTATCGTTTGTGGGACCAGAGTCATAGATGAGAAATGAATCTCCTTTGATGGGTTTCGTAAACTCTTCAGTGATATTAAAATCGAAGGCTCTATTAGGAGAAGCATGTCACCAGCTGTAGCACCACTTACTTCCATTGAGGCACCGGATACAACTAAATATATTGCAGTGTGTATTCTTTCACATTCTCTATTACTTTAGCAGCTTCAATTCCGCTAGTATTTTCTGCATGATTAGGATTTCCACTTTGATTCGTAATGCTATCATTGGCCGGAAGGACACGAGCACATTATTTTGTTTTCCTAGACATTTCACATTTCCAATATATCTTATTGCTCACTGATTTACCTTAAATATAAAGGTAGCCATCCAACATAATTTCTTCTTTCATTTTTTGCTTTCTACAAAACTTAAATCTGTCTTGATGGGTCTAGGTTTCCAGAAATAAAGATGAAAAAGAAACAAAAACTAAAAATAAGAAGGTTTAGATAACTAAGTTATTAAAGGGGTCTACACACGGTCAATAAAATTGACAATAAACCCGAGATTGTCCATCACATGGACCATGAAGTTTTAAGACGGATGGGCAATTCAATAGTAATGAGTCATTCAAATGGTTCCGACCTGATAGTGAAAGATTGCTGCCGTCTGTGGGTAGTATTTGTCAATTTTGTCATTTCTAAGGTTTTTGTCGTTGCGACGTGTCTGAGGAGGTGTCTGCTTAGAAAGGGAAATCAGCGGAGCGAGCGTTTATGCTCGATTGTACCAGGGTATATAAGGCTTTGCCCTCGTTATAGAAAGTTAAATCAAGTGATTATAATTATAGGGATAAAAAGATGAACGATTATGAACTTCTATTAAAGAAATACAGGGAAAAGTTTCCTCAAGCCAGCATTGAAGATGTAACGAAGAAATTCAATACACGAAGGACCAATTTCTGTAAAGAGATAAAGAAGGTCAACAACTCAAAGAAGTCGGGAACCGGAACAGAAGAAATTTATGAGCCAACATTGTGGTACTTCGATGAAAGGCTGTTCCTCAGCGATCAAGAAACCCCTACAGAATCCCTTACCACCTTCGATATTGAGGATGATGATTCTCTTGAATCAGAGCGAATTGAAAATGTGAGTAGCAATTTCAGATATATTTATTTCTCAAGATATTAAAATAGTATAAAAGCATAGCCCAAGAATCAACAAATATTTAGAAAAACTAATGAAAGGTTTTGTTTCACCATTCTTGTTAAAGTAATAACAATACTTTTTAATACTAATAGAATATATAGAAATTTTTTCCAAAATTTAACCTATGTTCTTGTTAAAATATTATCAGTATACTTTTTAGTAGTAACAAACTATATAAGAAATTTTCCCCAAAATTCATACTGTCTGATTTAGCTAATGCTTACGACTTTGCCAAGGAATAGCACCTTCATTATTAAAATAATCACAATAGTAATCCTTATACCTTTCAGCAGCCAATAAAGCTTCGGTTATACTACTATCTTCTTCACGTTCTAAACCATCATAAATGTTATCACTTGAATCAGATTTTTCCATATTTATGTGTTCATCAAAATAAATGTTCTTCTTTTTTGCCACATAATTATGTAAATAACCACAGGCTACCACAGTCATTCTTGCTTTTTCTGGTGCTACGTTAATACAGTTTTGAAGTACTTCAAATTGAGATGTCAAAATGCCAAATACGTTTTCTATTATTCTCCTTGCACGACTCAATCTATAATGGGGGACTTGATGTTGCTCATCTAATTCAGACTGTGAATAGGGTTTCGTTAAGTTCTCTGGCATCGGAAAGGCATAATCTGCCACAAATAGAAACGGCTGTTCTTTATCACTGTTTGGCAAGCACCAAGGTTTAGGGATATGCATTGGCCTTCATTGAACGTCATTCCAAACTGAGATACAGCGAACACTCCACCACCAGATACTCTTCCATTGACACCAACATCCACCATCAACAACTCATAGTTTGCATTAGCAATTGCCATCATGACAATGCTGAAAGTCTTCTTAACTAAGTTAAAACGATCCAGATTTTGCTGGTTTCTTGATCCCCACATGTTTTAAATCTATGGCACCAAGGAAGTTAGGAAAATTCAATTTCTCATAGAACTCATTGGCTACTACTTCCCACTCATGCTGCAGTTTTGGTAGCTTATTATTATTATTATTATTATTATTATTATTATTATTATTATTATTAGCCAAGCTACAAACCTAGTTGGAAAAGCAAGATGCTATAAGCCCAAGGGCTCCAATAGGGAAAAATAGCCCAGTGAGGAAAGGAAATAAGGAAATAAATAAATGATGGGAGCAAACTAACAATAAATAATTCTAAAAACAGTAACAACGTAAAAATAGATGTCATATATAAACTATTAACAACGTCAAAAACAGATATGTCATATATAAACTATAAAAAGACTCATGTCAGCCTGGTCAACATAGAAACATTTGCTCCAATTTTGAACTTTTGAAGTTCTACTGATTCAACTACCCGTTTAGGAAGATCATTCCACAACTTGGTAACAGCTGGAATAAAACTTCTAGAATACTGTGTAGTATTGAGCCTTATGATGGATGTCAAAAATTGACATTTATTCCCCTTGAATAAAAGTATTCTTAGTTTTAAGAGTATTTGTTTTCTAATGTATTTCCCAATTTCTATGAATATATGTTTAAATGTGATTATTTTCCTTCACAGAAGTAGTTTTATTATATTAACTATATCAATGAGTTTGTATGAATTAGTATAATAATATTTAAAGTAATAAGCTACCTTTCTTGCAAATTTTATCCATCTAGATCAGATAAAATGACGTAACATCCCATTGTTGTCAAACTTCTTCCTGTGGAGATTATATATATTGTTTGATTATTGTAAGGGCACATGCCAGTAATTTAAACTTGCCTTCTGGATGAAACCCCTTTTTTTTGTATGTTGGGTTACAATTAAATCACTTGATGTTTGTTACGTAACCCTTGCAAATTTGTAAATGTGACAACATTGTACTCCTCCCGAGTTCTCTTCCAGGGTGGAAATGTGACGCAGGCGGGTTTTCTACCAGCGGACTCCAAAAGGCAAGTACTTAAAAGATATTCTCCTGAATCCGACCACCATCATCACCTCGTGAACCATCGCATGGTTGCAGCAATGTTCTTATAGGAATACTCTGTAACCCCGTTTGATATTTGTTTAATTTTTATCAAGTAACGTAAATTTTGTTCATTTGTGGTAATGTTAATGTTCGCTCTTTAACGTAACTCTGATGATTTTTGTTTGTGTACTTTAAATATTAAATATATGTCAAACTTTTTAACTGAGTCTTTGTGAACCCATGTGGCATCACCCCCAAAAGAATCGGTGCAGGAAA